>NC_088217.1:29654259-29774259 GCF_036934945.1 Oncorhynchus masou masou | reverse complement strand
TTTTTGAATCCCTTTAGCGTTGACTTTCTGTTGTTTACGGTGTTGTTGTTGTCCTTGTTCTTATGATGTCATTCAAAGGCTTGTCAACATCAGTAGTAGATTTCCTTCTATATGATGAAGCTCCCTTTGTGTCCTTTTCTTTTTGTGTCCCTTCCGTCTTGTTTCTGTTGTTTTCTTCTAGGTTTCCCTCAGCTGTGGTACAGTAGAAGAGAGAGATTGAAGTTGTTCTTACAGTGGCTGTGCTGAATCTGTCTCCACTGTGCAGATTACAACCAACCAAGCCCTATATAGAGCACTATTAGGAGGTTAATCCCCTTCCAACCCTGATCGCATTTTCCCCCATATCTCTGCTCTAATGAGGCCGTTCGAGCACCATCCAGGTAAGGTTCCAGCATTGGGATGTGCAGGACTGTACCACTGCCTTAACCCAGAAAGGGGTGGTTGATATATATATATTTTTTTTTGGGGGGGGGAGGGGTGTAACATATCTGAATTACATGTGTGTTATGTAGCTTACTGACCCCCATAGCAGAATTACAGTAGTAGGAAGGGGGCCTCTGCCAGTCAAACCCCTCCCACACATCATCCAAATCTATTTTAATAATACACTTTATAAACCTTTTATAAAACCATCAATAATATCCACATCTTTGTCTCTCTGTCTGTCTGGCCCTCTCCTCCCCCTGATTCCCTCTTCCTCTATCTAGACCAGCAGTCCCCAACCAATTCCACAATTCCGTGAATGATAGTCCTCAAGAGCCATTAGAAACATTATTTCATATAACTTATTATCTAATCAACCACGTATTTTTCTGAATGAATTTCAAATCATGCGATACATAGATAGGAAAACACAGCTCTTGTGAAAAAGTGACATCATGTCTTTGTGTAAGACGAGTTTAGTAACAGACAGGTAGGATTAATGAGATAGAGGTTAAGAACATTATGTTCCAGAGACGGCCCACACATAGAATCATAATGGGATTTACCTGAAACAGTCATACCACAACAACCTTTGATCTTGAGCTGTAACATTCATTAAGATCCTTTTCTAGAACCTATTGTCTTATCTAACCTCTAGTCTCTCTATTCCACTGCGATCACACAGTATCTACATGGGAAGCATAAGTCAACAACAGTATGGTTATTGTGAGAAACTCCTATCTGCTTTCCTTGTGGCTCAGGTATGACATAGCTTGACTGAAACTAGAAAATCAGACAAGGCTTTCGTTTCTCACAGTTATGCCTGTCTGTGGTTATCTATCCTAGTCCTTGGTTGCCATCACTGTGCTTTATTTCTTGAGCAATCATAAGAGCCATACCACCAGCCTATTTACAAATGCTGAAGTATTCAAACATATCCATGACACACACAACATAACAATTTTTTTATGAAGTCAAATAAGTTGACCCACACACATGATCATAATAAGATTTAACAGAGCCAGAGGGAGTGGTTTGAAAGAATAGATGCTCTACTCTACTCTACTCTACTCTACTCTACTCTAGTAGCACTGTCTGGAACAGGACTGCCAGAACAACCTGGATATCCCTGGTGGAAAACAGTGATTGGATTCCTGATTGGACTGTCCTGTTAGTAAGTGTGAATTGCACAGCCTAGAGTTTAGGCAGTACATTTCCACTTCCACATCCCATGCCTATAGAGGGCAGCAGAAACCAGGTCAGGTGCTGAGAGTGCCAGTAGGCTTGAGAATGATCGGCAGGTGATTGTAGATTGAGAGGGGGCTTGATTAGCTTATGTTATGTTATGTTATATGATATTATGTTATGTTATATGATATTATGTTATGTTATATGATATTATGTTATATGATATTATGTTATGTTATATGATATTATGTTATGTTATATGATTGTCACGCCCTGGTCTTAGAATTTTGTGTTTTCTTTCTTTATTTGGTCAGGCCAGGGTGTGACATGGGTTTTGGTACAGTGCCGTGCAAAAGTATTCGGCCCCTTGAACTTTGCGACCTTTTGCCACATTTCAGGCTTCAAATATAAAGATATAAAACTGTATTTTTTTGTGAAGAATCAACAACAAGTGGGACACAATCATGAAGTGGAACAACATTTATTGGATATTTCAAACTTTTTTAACAAATCAAAAACTGAAAAATTGGGCGTGCAAAATTATTCAGCCCCTTTACTTTCAGTGCAGCAAACTCTCTCCAGAAGTTCAGTGAGGATCTCTCAATGATCCAATGTTGACCTAAATGACTAATGATGATAAATACAATCTACCTGTGTGTAATCAAGTCTCCGTATAAATGCACCTGCACTGTGATAGTCTCAGAGGTCCGTTAAAAGCGCAGAGAGCATCATGAAGAACAAGGAACACACCAGGCAGGTCTGAGATACTGTTGTAAAGAAGTTTAAAGCTGGATTTGGATACAAAAAGATTTCCCAAGCTTTAAACATCCCAAGGAGCACTGTGCAAGCGATAATATTGAAAAGGAAGGAGTATCAGACCACTGCAAATCTACCAAGACCTGGCCGTCCCTCTAAACTTTCAGCTCATACAAGGAGAAGACTGATCAGAGATGCAGCCAAGAGGCCCATGATCACTCTGGATGAACTGCAGAGATCTACAGCTGAGGTGGGAGACTCTGTCCATAGGACAACAATCAGTCGTATATTGCACAAATCTGGCCTTTATGGAAGAGTGGCAAGAAGAAAGCCATTTCTTAAAGATATCCATAAAAAGTGTTGTTTAAAGTTTGCCACAAGCCACCTGGGAGACACACCAAACATGTGGAAGAAGGTGCTCTGGGTCAGATGAAACCAAAATTGAACTTTTTGGCAACAATGCAAAACGTTATGTTTGGCGAAAAAGCAACACAGCTCATCACCCTGACACACCATACCCACTGTCAAACATGGTGGTGGCAGCATCATGGTTTGGGCCTGCTTTTCTTCAGCAGGGACAGGGAAGATGGTTACAATTGATGGGAAGATGGATGGAGCCAAATACAGGACCATTCTGGAAGAAAACCTGATGGAGTCTGCAAAAGACCTGAGACTGGGACAGAGATTTGTCTTCCAACAAGACAATGATCCAAAACATAAAGCAAAATCTACAATGGAATGGTTCAAAAATAAACATATCCAGGTGTTAGAATGGCCAAGTCAAAGTCCAGGCCTGAATCCAATCGAGAATCTGTGGAAAGAACTGAAAACTGCTGTTCACAAATGCTCTCCATCCAACCTCACTGAGCTCAAGCTGTTTTGCAAGGAGGAATGGGAAAAATGTTCAGTCTCTCAATGTGCAAAACTGATAGAGACATACCCCAAGTGACTTACAACTGTAATCGCAGCAAAAGGTGGCTCTACAAAGTATTAACTTAAGGGGGCTGAATAATTTTGCACGCCCAATTTTTCAGTTTTTGATTAGTTAAAAAAGTTTGAAATATCCAATAAATGTCGTTCCACTTCATGATTGTGTCCCACTTGTTGTTGATTCTTCACAAAAAAATACAGTTTTATATCTTTATGTTTGAATCCTGAAATGTGGCAAAAGGTCGCAAAGTTCAAGGGGGCCGAATACTTTCGCAAGGCACTGTATATGGTGTGTTTTGTCTTGGGGTTTTTCATAGGTATTGGGATTGTGGCTTAGTGGGGTTTGCTAGCAAAGTCTCTGGCTGCCTGAAGTGGTTCTCAATCAGAGGCAGGTGTTTATCGGTGTCTCTAATTGGGAACCATATTTAGGCAGCCATATTCTTTGAGTGTGTCGTGGGTGATTGTCCTTGTACCTGTTCTGTGTTACTTTGCACCAGTATAGGCTGTTTTCGGTTTTCACATTACGTTTGTTGTTTTTGTATTTGATTCGTGTTTACTTTGTTTCATTAAACATGAATCACAATAGCCACGCCGCATTTTGGTCCGACTCTCCTTCGCATATAGAAAACCGTTACAATGATATTATGTTATGTTAAATGATATTATGTTAAGGCATGCCGTTTTGTTTATTTTTTTTTCAATTATTTTAATCACCAACAATTGAACATCTATGAACTGCTCAGGATGGCTGACGACAGAGCCTGGAAAAATCTCACCCTGGTATTTAAGCTCTCTTTTTAGACACATGTAGCCAAAACCCTGTTCACTTTTGTGTAAAAATCAGACTGTGATACCAATTCTTGGTATACAGTCTGAAACAAAGCACTGCAAAAACTTGGAAAGTTTTCTTACAAGCCAGAATGTTGAATAATATTACATTTGAACTTCCCGGTTGTTTGTGAGGTTGGTCCTTCAGCTGTTCAAAAATTTTACCCAACATTTTTGAGTGCTGATACTGGCTTTGGGATTTCCTGGCACATGTCCAAAATCATGTAAACACCTGCAAGACTTCCATTAGTACAGTGCCTTCGGAATGTATTCAGACCCCTTCCCCTTACCACATTTTGCTACGTTACAGCCTTATTCTAAAATGTATTAAATGATTTTCTCATCAATCTACACACTATACTCCAAAACAACAAAGCATAAACAGGTTTGTTTTATTTTTTGAATCAACAGAAATACCTTATGAGACTCGAAATTGTGCTCAGATGCAGCTTGTTTCCATTGGTCATCCTTGAGATGTTTCTACAACTTGACTGGACATGATTTGGAAAGGCACACACCTGCCTATATAAGGTCCCACAGTTGACAGTGCATGTCAGAGCAAAAACCAAGCCATGAGGTCCAAGGAATTGTCCGTAGCGCTCCGAGACAGGATTGTGTCAAGGCACAGGTTTGGGGAAGGGTACCAAAAAATGTCTGCAGCATTGAAGGTCCCCAAGAACACAGCGGACTCCACCATTCTCAAATGGAAGAAGTTTGGAACCTTCCTAGAGCTGGCCCCCCAGCCAAACTGACCAATCGGGGGAGTAGGGCCTTGGTCAGTGAGGTGACCAAGAACCCGATGGTCATTCTGACAGAGCTTCAATGTTCCTCTATGGAGATGGGAGAACCTTCCAGATGGACAACCCCATCTCTGCTGCACTCCACCAATCAGGCTTTTATGGTAGAGTGGCCAGACGGAAGCCACTCTTCAGTAAAGGGCACATGACAGCCCGCTTGGAGTTTGCCGAAAGGCATATAAAGGACTCTCAGACCATGAGAAGCAAAGATTCTCTGGTCTGAAGAAACCAAGATTCAACTCTTTGGCCTGAATGACAAGCATCACGTCTGGAGGAAACCTGGCACCATCCCTAAGGTGAAGCATGGTGGTGGCAGCATCATGCTGTGGTGATGTTTTTTTCGTGGCAGGGACTGGGAGTCTAGTTCAGATTGAGTATAAGATGAAGGGAGCCAAGTACAGAGAAATCCTGGGGCAAAGGTTCACCTTCCAACAGGACAACAAACCTAAGCACACAGCCAAGACAACGCAAGAGTGGCTTCGGGACAGATCTCTGAATGTCCTTGAGTGGCCCAGACTTAAACGTGATCGAACATCTCTGAAGAGACCTGAAAATAGCTGTGCAGTGACGCTCCCCATCCAACCTGACAGAGCTTGAGAGGATCTGCAGAGAAGAATGGGAGAAACTCCTCAAATACAGGTGTGCCAAGCTTGTGGTGTCCTACCCAAGACGACTCCAGGCTGTAATCACTGCCAAAGGTGCTTCAACAAAGTAGTAAAAGGTCTGAATACTTATTTAAATGTGATTTTTCAGTTTTTGAAAATTTTAATAAGTTTGCAAACATTTCTGAAAACCTGTTTTTGCTTTGTCATTATGGGATATTGCGTGCAGATTTATGATGGCAATTTTTTTTATTTAATTCATTTTAGAATTAGGCTGTAACGTAACAAAATGTGGAAAAGGTCTAGGGGTCTGAATAGTTTCCGAAAGCACTGTATGCATGTATCGGGTGCATGTACTTCTTGTGCACTGCCTTAGCTGATGAGCGAACAAGTATTGATTGCCACACAGAGACCCACATTTTGAAGTCGATTTAATAATACTTTCCTGTGGATATTTTGTCTGAAATGTTTTAATTTAAAAACCAACCCCTTGGACAATTGGCAGAGAATGTAACTCTCTTCACTCATGAAACTATCTTCACTTATGCTTAATTACTTCCACCTTATATGCACACATTCAGACAGGTCAAGGAACATTATGTCAGGCCTAAAACCCCTACACATAGTGAGAACTAGCCCAATATGTACTCTTAAGGATCCTACCATTACTAGTTCAGGTCCAAGGACCTTATATGTTATTTTCAGAGGTAGACTGGCTCTATGCAGCCAAAACAGACCCGTTACGCACTGGGGTTTAGAGCATGCTAGATACCTAATTGGTACAAGTGGTCCCTCTGTCTGGCTGTCTTCCATAACACACATTGTAACATGGAGATTTGGCCATCTGGGAACACTAACCATAACCCTAACCTTTTGTTTTTTGAAAATAAATCATCGCTGATATCTCACTGGTTAAATTGATACACACTTTTTTATAGGGTTAGTTATCCCACACGGCCATAATATATATTATGTCCACGTTACATTGCTTGTTTACGGAAGACAGACGGACACATAGGCGGCCACCTGTGCTAATTAGCTATCTAACTAGCATCGACATTTTAGTTCACATGGAGCCAAATGTGGGCGAATGTAACCTCTGAAAACCCTACATTTGGAGAAGAAAAGGGAGAAGAAGGTTTTTCAAGAGCGACCTAATTCCTAACCTTAAAGGGGCGTTCTGCAGTTGAAACAATACCAAAACGTTACCCCACCTCTGTTTTGGTAAAAAGCTGACGGATGGACCTGGAAAAATGTAACCACTCTTAAATTTGTAGACAGAGCTATTAATGCGCGGACAAAATTTGAGTTTTATACATTTACAATATTTACAAAAATTGGCATAAAACATGAGGCATTAATAAGTAATATTCCTCTACTCTAATCAATGAGTCTGTAATGAATTTACAAGTCCAACGATGGATTTAGCATCTGCGGATTGCCCTTTTAATCATTAAGGGGGGAGGGGACTAAACGGACTTTAGATCAGCACCCAGCAGCAATCCTACTCCAATCGAGTCAGCAGCTTGCTGTGTCATGCTCATTACGACCGCTAGATGGTGTCAGTGTACCATCTGTAAAGTTATGGTCATAGATGTAAAACGTTCTATATCTATGGTTATGGTGTCATACTCTGCTGTATGGTTCTTTACATTACTGTAAGAATACACAAAACCCTGATGGGAAATGGTATTCTCTGTTAAAGAGCTCAATTTGATCATTGAAATATTTAGAGACTTTTGCAAGATGGATACCAAGAGTTATTTTCTGTTGAGGTTGAAACATTTTTTTTAAATTAAATTTGATTTATTTCACCTTTATTTAATCAGGTAGAACAGTTGAGAACAAGTTCTCATTTACAACTGCGAATTGGCCAAGATAAAACAAAGAAGTGCAGCAAAAACAACAACAACACAGAGTTACACATAAACAAACGTACAGTAAATAACACAAAATAAAATAAAAATAGAGGAGTCTATGTACAGTGTGTGCAAATGTAGTAAGATTAGGGTGGTAAGGCAATAAATAGGCCATAGTGGTGAAAATAATTACAATTTAGCATTAATACTGGAGTGATAGATGTGCAAGTAGAGATACTGGGGTGCAAAAGAGCAAGAGGGTAAGTAATAATATGGGGATGAGGTAGTTGGGTGTGCTATTTACAGATTGGCTGTGTACAGGTACAGTGATCAAGAGGGCGATGTAAGACTGCAGCTTCAGAGATTTTTGCAATTCGTGACCATGACATTGCTGGGCCATATTTAGTGTAGTTGTCCAACTCTGTCTGTCTGTCTGTCTGTCTGTCTGTCTGTCTGTCTGTCTGTCTGTCTGTCTGTCTCTCTGAGTCCCTCTGTTGTTATGTCAACTGCTTGTTTCTCTTTTACTGTGCAAAGAGCATAAAAAGGGGGATTCATAAAATATGAATAGCTACTGCAGGGGATATTTACCATAGGGTGGAACCGACTATATTGGTTCATAATTGATGCACGATTGACTTTTCGTAGTTTAGCCATTCACACTATTGTTTTTCTTACTTGATAAACTTCAGTTCTAGAATTACATCATTCATATGTTATGTAGTCTGTGACGCACTTGCTATCTCTTCAGCTGTAATCATCCACTAGGTGGCGCCTGAAGACCTGTTTTCGTGCCGTGTGTTCTAGACAGTGCAGTGTTCTACACTGTACATTCTGTTCCCAAACCTTGGCGCTATTTATACCTTTCAAATCTGCACTCTCTTGCTGAAAAACATTTGGGAGGTTTTGGCTTCCTTGCTTGACAAACTGCAGTATTTGAGGGTAAAATCAGGTAAAGAAGCCATCAATCTGCCAGAGTGAATATGTAGCTTCACTGACAGCTGGCTGGTAATTCAATGCAAACATTTTCAAAAATAAAACTGCCATAAAGTACTTTAATTCATATCTGTCTGATGTGAAAGCACTACATTATTTGTAAGGGACGGGATCAATGACTTACATAAACCCTGGAATGCGAAAGCTATGTATTGGCCAATGAGAGGTTTGAAGCCACTGTTGTGTTGGCCACATTGGCACTCCCCAGAAGAAGCAGTCCTCCACAGGAATTAATCACATTTCAAGTATTTTTGTAGTTGTAGTGAAGACAGTAACATTAGTACTTTCTAAATAATTATACTTGAAGGAAAATGCTTGTATATATATTTTTTAAAATGTTTAGGTCACATAATATCAATTAAAACTATGCATTAATGTATATGTAATATAATCATATATTAAACTTGTCAAACACAAATGTAGACATTAATAAATTCATTTTTTATAGCTTCCAAAATATGTTTTACAATGGTGGGTGAGTACCAAGATCGAGGCGAGTATATACACAGCACTGTTCAAAAGTTTAGACACACCTACTCATTCAAGGGTTTATCTTTATTTCGACTACTTTCTACATTGTAGAATGACATCAAAACTATGAAATAACACATGGAATCCTGTAGTAACCAAAAAAGTGTATACCAAATCAAAATATATTTTATATTTTATTTTATTTTATATCTTCAAAGTAGCCACCCTTTGCCTTGATGACAGCTTTGCACACTCTTGGCATTCTCTCAACCAGCTTCATGAGGTAGACACCTGGAATGCATTTCAATTAGGTGTGCCTTGTTAAAAGTTCATTTGTGGAATTTCTTTCCTTCTTAATGTGTTTGAGCCAATCAGTTGTGTCCTGACAAGGTATGGGTGGTATATGGAAGATAGCCCTATTTGGTAAAAGACCAAGTCCATATTATGGCAAGAACAGCTCAAATAAGCAAAGAGAAATGACAGTCCATCATTACTTTAAGACATGAAGGTCAGTCAATCCGGAACATTTTAAGGACTTTGAAAGTTTCTTCAAGTGCAGTCGCAAAAAACATCAAGCACTATGATGAAACTGGCTCTCATGAGGACCGCCACAGGAACAGAAGACACAGAGTTTCCTCTGCTGCAGAGGACACGTTCATTAGAGTTACCAGCCTCAGATTGCAGCCCAAATAAATGCTTCACAGAGTTCGAGTAACAGACACATCTCAACATCAACTGTTCAGAGGAGAGTGTATCAGGAGTGAGTGTATAAGGCCTTCATGATCAAATTGCTGTAAAGAAACCACTACTAAAAGACACCAATAATAAAAAGAGACTTGCTTGGGCCAAGAAACACGAGCAATGGACATTAGACCGTTGTAAATGTGTCCTTTGGTCTGATGAGTCCAAATTTCAGAGTTTTGGTTCCAACTGCCGTGTCTTCGTGAGATGCAGAGTATGTGAATGAATGATCTCCGCATGTATGTTTTCCACCGTGAAGCATGGAGTGATGGTGTTTAGCTGGTGACACTGTCTGTGATTTATTTAGAATTCAAGGCACACTTAACCAGCATGGCTACGATAACATTCTCAAGCGATACGCCATCCCATCTGGTTCGCTTAGATGGACTATCTATTGTTTTTCAACAGGACAATAACCTCTAGGCTGTGTAAGTGTTATTTGACCAAGAAGGAGAGCAGTCATGGGTGATCAGATGACCTGGCCTCCACAATCACCTGACCTCTCATTCTCCATGGCCGGTGTGAGTAAGACATTTAAACGTGTTAAACCTCGCAGGGCTGCCGGACCAGACGGCATCCCTAGCCGCGTCCCCAGAGCATGCGCAGACCAGCTGGCTGGTGTGTTTACGGACATATTCAATCTCTCCCTATCCCAATCTGCTGTCCCCACATGCTACAAGATGGCCACTGTTGTTCCTGTACCCAAGAAGACAAAGGTAAATTAAGTAAATTACTATCGCCTCATAGCACTCACTTCTGTCATCATGAAGTGCTTTGAGAGACGAGTCAAAGATCATATCACCTTCACCTTACCTGTCACCCTAGACCCACTTCAATTTTCTTACCGCCCCAATTGGTCCACAGACGATGCATTCGTCATCACACTGCACATTGCCCTATCCCATCTGGACAAGAGGAATACTTATGTAAGAATGCTGTTAATTGACTATAGCTCAGCATTCAACACCATAGTACCCTCCAAGCTCATATTTAAGCTTGAGTCCCTGGTTCTCAACCCCGCCCTGTGCAATTGGGTCCTGGACTTAATGACCAGGTGATGAAGGTAGGAAACGACACCTCTAACTTCGCTGATCCTCAACACTGGAGCCCCACAAGGGTGAGTACTCAGCCCCCTCCTGTACTCCCTGATCACCCATGACTGCGAGGCCATGCACGCCTCCAACTCAATCATCAAATTTGCAGACGACACAACAGTAGTGGGCTTGATTACCAACGACTGGACAGCCTACAGGGAGGAGGTGAGGGCACTCGGCGTGCCCTCACCTCACAACCACCCGAGCCACTGCCTGTTCACCCCGTTACCATCCAGAAGGCGAGGTCAGTACAGGGGCATCAAAGCTGGGACCCTGGAGACTGAAAACAGCTTCTATCTCAAGGCCATCATGTTAAACAGCCATCACTAACACAGAAAATCTGCTGCCTACATACAGACTTGAAATCATTGGCCACTTTAATAAATGGATCACTAGCCACTTTAATAATGCCACTTTAATAATGTTTACATATCTTGCATTACTCATCTCATATGTATATGCTGTATTTTATACCATCTATTGCATCTTGTCTATGCTGTTCTGTCATTGCTCATCCATATATTTATGTTTATATACTCTTGTTCCATTCTTTTACTTAGATTTGGGATTATTAGGTAGTTGTCGTGGAACTGTTAGTTTACATGTTAGATGTTGCTGCACTTTCAGAACTTGAAACACAAGCATTTCGCTACACTCTCAATAACATCTGCTAACCATGTGTATGTGACCAATAACATTTGATTTGATTTGAATTTAGATGGTTTGTGATGGGTTGGACCACAGAGTGAAGGAAAAGCAGCCAACAAGTGCTCTGCATATGTGGGAACTTCTCCAAGACTGTTGGAAAAGCATTCCAGGTGAAGCTGGTTGAGAGGATGCCAAGAGTGTGCAAAATTGTCATCAATGCAAAGGGTGGCTACATTGAAGAATATCAGATATGTATGTTGGTCACAGATACATTAACAAAAAAAGGTAGGGACATTGATCAGAAAACCAATCAGTATCTGGTGTGACCACCATTTGCCTCATGCAGCGCGACACTCATTGGCATAGAGTTGATTTGGCTGTTGATTGTGGACTGTAGAATGTTGTCCCACTTCTCTTCAATGGTTGTGCGAAGTTGCTGGATATTGGCGGGAGCGGGAACTCGCTGTCGTACACATCAATCCAGAGCATCCCAAACAGGCTCAATGGGTGACAGGTCTAGTGCATATGCAGGCCATGGAAGAACTGGGACTTTTTCCCCCTCCAGGAATTGTGTGCAGATCCTTGCGACATGGGGCTCCGCATTATCATGCTGAAACATGAGGTGATGGTGGCGGAAGAATGGCACGATAATGGGCCTCAGGATCTCGTCACGGTGTCTCTGTGCATTGTCCGTAGCTTATGCCTGCCCATACCATAACCCCACCGCCACCATGGGGCACTCTTTTCACAACGTTGACATCAGCAACCGCTTACCCACACGATGCCATACACACATGTGGTTGTGAGGCCGGTTGGACAAACTACCAAATGCCAAATTCAAAGTTGGAGGTGGCTTGATGATAGAGAAATGAACGTTCAATTATCTGGCAATAGATTAGATGGACATTCCTGCAGTCAGCATGCCAAATGCACACTCCTTCAAAACTTGAGACATATGTGGCATTGTGTTGTGTGACAAAACTGCACATTTAATGTGGCCTTTTGTCTCCAGCACAATGTGCACCTGTGTAATGATCATGCTGTTTAATCAGATTCTTGAAATGCCACACCTGTCAGGTGGATGGATTATCTTGGCTAAGGAGAAATGCTCACTAACAGGTATGTAAACACATTTGTGCACACAATTTGAGAGAAATGTGATTTTTGTGTGTATGGAATATTTCTGGGATATTTTATTTCAGTTCATGAAACATGGGACCAACATTTTACATGTTGCGTTTATATTTTTGTTCAGTGTATATATACAGTACCTTCGGAAACTATTCAGACCCCTTGACTTTTTCCACATTTTGTTAGGTTACAGGCTATTCTGAAATTGATTAAATTGTTGTTGTTTTTTCTCATCAACCTGCATACAGAATGTGAAAGCAAAAACAGGTTTTTATAAATTTATAAATAATAAAACACCTGAAATATCACATTTACATAAGTATTCAGACCCTTTACTCAGTACTTAATTGAAGCACCTTTGGTAGTGATTATAGCCTCGAGTCATCTTGGGTATGACTCTACAAGCTTGGCACACCTGTATTTGGGGAGTTTCTCCCATTCTTCTCTGCACATCCTCCCAAGCTCTGTCAGGCTGGTTGGGGACTGTTGCTGCACAGCTATTTTCAGGTCTCTCCAGGGATGTTCGTTATGGGTACAAGTCAGGACTCTGGCTGGGCCACTCAAGGACATTCAGAGACATGTCCGGAAGCCACTCCTGCATTGTCTTGGCTGTGTGCTTAGGGTCATTGTCCTGTTGGAAGGGGAACCTTCACCCCAGTCTGAGGTCCTGAGTGTTCTGGAGCAGGCTTTCATCAAGGATCTCTCTATACTTTGCTCCATTCATTTTTCCCCGATCCTGACTAGTCTCTCAGTCCCTGCCGCTGAAAAACATTCCCACAGCATGATGCTGCCACCACCATGCTTCACCGTAGGAATGGTGCCAGGTTTCCTCCAGACGTGACGTTTGGCATTCAGGCGAAAGAGTTCAACTTGGTTTCATCAGACCAGAAAATCTTGTTTCTCATGGGTTGAGAGTCTTTAGGTACCGTTTGACAAACTTCAAGCAGGCTGTCATGTGCCTTTTACTGAGGAGTGGATTGCTGCCACCACCTGTTCTCGGTGTGATGAGAGTTTTGGGTTTGCGCCAGACATAGCGTTTTCCTTGATGGACGAAAAAGCTAAATTTTAGTATCATCTGACCAGAGTATCTTCTTTCATATGTTTGGGGAGTCTCCAAAATGTGTTTTAGCGAAGACCAAATGTGTTTGCTTATTCTTTTCTTTAAGTAATGGCTTTTTTCTGCCCACTCTTCCGTGAAGCCCAGCTCTGTGGTGTGTACGGCTTAAAGTGGTCCTATGGACAGATACTCCAGTCTCCGCTGTGGAGCTTTGCAGCTCCTTCAGGGTTATCTTTGGTCTCTTTGTTGCCTCTGATTAATGCCCTCCTTGCCTGGTCCATGAGTTTTGGTGGGCGGCCCTCTCTTGGCAGGTTTGTTGTGGTCCCCAAGTCTTTCCATTTTTATTAATGGATTTAATGGTGCTCTGTGGGATGTTCAAAGTTTTGGATATTTTTTTATAACCCAACCCTGATCTGTACTCCTGCACAACTTTGTCCCTGACTTGTTTGGCGAGCTTCTTGGTCTTCATGGTGCCACTTGCTTGGTGGTGCCCTATGCTTAGTGGTGTTGCAGACTCTGGGGTCTTTCAGAACAGGTGTATATATATATATATACTGAGATCATGTGACAAATAATGTGACACTTAGATTGCCCACAGGTGGACTTTATTGAACAAATTCTGTGACTTCTAAAGGTAATTGGTTTCACCAGATCTTATTTAGGGGCTTCATAGCAAAGGGGGTGAATACATATGCACGCACCACTTTTCCGTTTACAAGTCATTTTTAAAATTTCACTTCACCAATGTGGACTATTTTGTGTATGTCCATTACATGAAATCCAAATAAAAATCCATTTAAATTACAGGTTGTAATGCAACAAAATAGGAAACACGCCAGTGGGGATGAATACTTTTTTAAGGCACTGTATTTGTGGGTCCTCAAATGTTAGATGAGCTCTGAATGCTTACTGTATTTGTGGGTCCTCAAATGTTAGATGAGCTCTGAATGCTTACTGTATCTTGTGGGTCCTCAAATGTTAGATGAGCTCTGAATGCTCACTGTATCTTTCACTGATCATCATCTTTTTAATATCAGGACACACACATGCATTGCACATGCGCACACACACAGATTCTCTCGCTCTTCACTAATCATAAACTCTGTTCTCTTTTGTTCATCTCCAGAAAAGCACAGATGTCAGTTACACTGTGGACACGTCCCGTTGTATTAACTTTTCTCTGTATGTATCTGGCTCTGCGGCAAGTAGCGCTGGGCTGGGTCAGATGACTTCATCTACTCCGAGTCACGTTCAGAAACACTTCACACATTTACCCACATTATATTCTATCAAATATATTTTGACACGGTTAGCATCCTAAGCATTCTGTCTCTGCATGGTTCATTGTTATATCTGCTCTGTGAGGATGAGTGTGTTTATCTGTAGGTTGTGTGCTTATATAGGACATGTTTGGTAGAGTTAATGGTAATAGTGGCTTTTGTGTAAGTCGGTGACACAAAAAAGTCAGAGTTAAGAAGAGTCGTACAGATAAAGTACAGTATATAATGTCATTTAATATTGGTTCTCTATGGAAGAAGTTTAAACATGAAACATTTACAAAATATACACGAGGTGATGCATGGATCAATTAACAATAGTTATATTTCAATAATATAGGTTCAAATCAAACACTTTTTTACATGGTTTGTGCACATGGTTCCATCGGTTGCTCTCTTGTTGCGGTAAGAATGAGGGGTGGGGTTTGTAATGCTCCAGGGAAGACCAATGGACACATACAGTAGATGCACACCTTGCATCACCCAAACAATTGGGCACCGTTGCTTTGTCTTCAATGGTGCCAACATCATACAGCAATCAACTCAAACAAATGGAGTAGGAACCAGTCACAAATATTATATCTAATATGTACAACAATAGAATACCTTAAAACATAACCCGACAAATATGGTCTAAAATGTCCAAATAGTATCTCCCTGATTACAGCATACAAATACAATCCATCCTACTCTCAATTCTTACAAATGGAAATAATACATTTTCTCATCAAATCCCAAATATTTGATTTCCAAAAAGATTGATGACGTGATTTTGAAAATAGCTTAGGTCATTATAACAGTGTATAACACAGTCAGTTAGGGATCTAATAGTGTGTTTTATACATTGCTATTGCTCTATTATATGGGTTGATTTCAGATGTGTGTTGATGTATGGAAAGTGCTTTGTTATTCATTGAACAGCCTGTGTAGGAAGAAAATATATAGTTTATATATAGTTATTTCCCTTTCTCGGGTGAAGAGGGTGTCCTTCCTTCTTGCTGGTTTGCCCCTGTCTGTCTGTTGCAGACAGAAGGACATAGTGAAGCGTGGAATCAGAGAGGAAGAATGGAACAGAATTTTGGTCTTCAATCACTGTCACTGGGAGTTATGGGTTATGGAGGATTTTTAGACCCTCGTCCCTCAACTTTGGGAGCTGAGTTGGTCTAAGATGGTGCTTTGCCATTTAACTCACAGCACACCGACTTGTTCAGCAGACTATAAGTCTATGAGTCTTTTAGAGGTTTTACCAGCTCTGAGTATTGTTCATGAGGTCATAGTTCAAGAGTCTCCACCCTCCTCTTTTCCTCCATCTTCCTTTGAGATGCCTCTCAGTCCACTGATTCACCTTGTCCAACCCTGCTTCTGTCCCAGTCCCAGCTCCAGCACACACAGCTCATTGAAAGAGCCTGATGGTGACTGGCTGGTGGCTTATGGCTGGAGTGAAGGGATCATGAGGGTGTTTCCCAAGAGGACTGCCCCTTTCGGGGGTCCGGTAGTCAGTGGGTGTCCCTGTGGGCTGTGGTTTCTCCAGGCCCTTAGAGGTCGATGCTGAAGGCCAGCAGTTTGTCAGAGTGCAGGTTGTTGAGGGTGCGCAGGTCGGGCAGGCGCAGCAGCAGCTTGGTGAAGAGGGTGCTGTCGTCAGGGCGACGGCGGGTGATGAGTGAGCGCAGGGCTTTGATCAGACTCTCCTGAAGCTGCTCCACTGCAACAACGTCAGCCATACCTGAACGGTCTGTGAGACGAGAGGAGAGAGGGTTAGATGCATTGCGAAAAAGCAAAACAAAACATATGTGATTTTTAAAGTCTGTCTCTTATGAGTTTCTTACCAGCAGACACTAGCACTACAGCCATGAAGAGGGCCATCTCATCAGGCTCTAGACCTAGAGCTCCCAGCTTCTCACTAAACTCAAACATGGCGTCCAGCAGAGTGCCCATGCCCAGTGCCCGCAGGGACATCAGGGGGTATGTTTGGCCGTTCAGGAAGGTCACCGTCTTCTCCTTGGGGTCGAACAGAGAGCAGAATCTGACCATCAGCACCTGGAAGGTGCCAGCCTTAAGCAGCATGACCTGGTCATGCTGGCTGAGACTCTGGAATCCTGGGATGCTCTTGGCAAACTCCACCACCTCCTTGACGGCTGGGGTGAAGCACTGGGAGAAGGCCTCCCATATCTGCTGGCTGGAACGGTCACGGGGGGCCACAGGACATGCGTTCAAGGGACACGCCTGAGAGAGAGGGAGAGGGTTAGAATGGCTCTATGACACTCCTACAATCATGTGTGTATTGTATATATAGTAATACTAAGAAATATTTTTACTAAGGAAGTATTTTAATGAGAATCACCAGAACTTTGGCACCTCCACTCAACTTCCAGGGGCAGGTAGTCTGGTTTTGAGACTTGCCAGCTGGAAAGCTGTTTTGATTGGCTTGGAAGGTCTGAGCTGACTGGCTTCCATTGGACAATGGGCATTGACTCTGATTGGATGATGGTTGGTAGGTATACTGGGCGTTGTCAACATTGTTGTTGCGTGGGCAGCGCGAGGGGGTCTGGTAGCTTTGTGTGGGGTGTGACTGGTACCCCTGAGAGGGGTTGGAATGGGAGTGGGTTTGGTGTGCCGGGTGAGAGTAGCCAGACTCATGTGCTGGATTGTTACGGACATTGTTGTTGTTGATGTTGACGGCCATCTTGATTACTGGCTTCACATCCTCTCGGGCGAAGATGTTGTGGTAGGCAGAGGAAATGGAATCTCCAGATTCTGGACTGGCTGGGGCCTCAGAGGAAGAAGGTGAGGAGTCAATCTCCATGGATGCTGATTCATTGAGGCTGTTCATGTAGCTCTGCATCTCGTCCAATAGCCTCTGCTTCTCACGCTTGGGGATACGCCCAAAACGCACAGCTGAGGAGAAGGAGGACAAGGGGAAAATAAGTTAGCTAACGAATTGCTCACTTTCCCGATGGCAGTTACTAGAGCTAGTATAGCATTGGCCTGATACTTATCTATCTAATTCAATCTTTTACTCCCTGACACTGATTGTGAGTGCAATCACTGTATGGCATGATTACTGACTAATCCTACAGGGTACAGAGAACTGGGGGAGATTTCTCTCCTCTCTATATAACCAGTCTGTTTCAATCAACCTTCAAATGACATGGTATACCACCCCCTTTCCTCTCCTCATTTGACTCCTTCATCCCCCTCTTTATCTCTCCAAACTTCCCATCCCCCTCTCTATAGCACACCTCCTCTGCCAAAGCTATTTGTAGTCTGCTACTGTATGCTACACCCCTTCCCCCAATCTCTTTCCCTCCTGCTCCCTCTATCCTGATCACTCTCTTCCTCTTTCTACCTCGCCCCTCTCTATGTTTCTGTTAAGCACTCGTTCCTTTCTCTATGAAAATAGGTTACTGGGTCAGCGGGAGTAAACATTGTCATTGACCGAGTGACAGAGGAGGGAGGAGAGGAGATGTCAACGTAGAGGAGAGTGAGAAGGTAAAGGACTGAGAGGGTGAAGGAGTAAGAGGATGATTGAATGAGAGTTGGGGAGTAAGGGAATGAGAATGAGACTGAAGGGTAAAAAGCTGGAAAGGGAAAATGGGTTAGATGAGTGACATCAAAAATGTAGTTTTAAATGAATGCCTTGTATTCATACATTAAATATTCAAATATCAAAGGTATAAAAAAAGCAACACCTATGCTGTGATAATAGAGCCTTTTCAGTAATTGGCGCAATGGTGGGTAATTTTCCTCCTCGCTAGCGTTTTCCTTTTATAGGTCACCTCAAAATGTTTGCTCCAGAAAAGTAGATGATTTATTATCACCTAGTTTAGAGAGATCTCAGGAGTATACGGTGGCCTGTAGGGAAACGATGCCATACAGGAGAGGGATGGAGCTGAGCATCTAACTGTACCAACTGTACTATCTAACAATATTTGAATAGTTTATCAGTATTAGAACATGGACTATTACATTTATTTTACCTTTATTTAACTGGACAAGTCAGTTAAGAACAAATTCTTAATTTCAATGACAGCCTAGGAACAGTGGGTTAACCGCTTTGTTCAGGGGCGGAATGACAGATTTCGATCTTGCAACCTTTCAGTTACTAGTCCAATGCTCTAACCACTAGGCTACAAGCCTGAATGTTATAGACTTTAGATGTGCAAACAATTTCAATCTGACACAGATGGTATATAATGAATTGACAAAAATAAACTGTATTTGCAACTATTTTTCCCCATGACTGATGACTACTGGGACTCCTCCTCTGCTTCTGTCATCAATCAGAGATGGAGAAGGAGTGGAAGAAAGAACAGAAGGAGAGATGAAGGAGAGAGAGAATGGACGGGGCATCGAGAAGGTGTGACTGAAGAAGGAGAATGATGCCAGATATAGATGGAATGTTCTCTTACCATCTCTGGACATGCCCACGGAAAGACACTTCTTGAAACGGCAGTGCTGGCACCGGTTTCGGTTCATGCGCATGATCAGGCAGCTCTCGTTCTTCACACACATCTTGTAGTGGATGTTCTGCTGGATGCTGCGGCGGAAGAAACCCTTGCAGCCTTCACAGGCGTGAACGCCGTAATGGAAGCCAGACGCGATGTCCCCACACACCTTACACAGGAGCACCATGCCTCCTGTCTCTGTGAGGTACACAAAGAGAGGAATGATTGGTTAGACATTATAATAGACAAATATAATAAGAAAAAATAAAAACAGAAAGCCAGTAGAAGTGGTACTTACTGGTGAAGGTGCCAGTGAATCCGCAGGGCCTCTTGGCCAACATAGGGTGGGCGTAGGTATTGCCAGAGGATGTAGTGGTTGTAGAGGCATTGGCTTCAGGGAACTGGAAGACTAGTTTGGGTGAAGGTCCTCCCCTGTTCTCCCCTCTTTCTCTCTTCAGAGGGCCGATCTCGGGGAAGGAGACAGGCTCAGGAGATGAGGATTGGGAATGGGAGGACCGGGGGGACTGGGTCTGGTACCCGCTGGAGGGGCTGCCAGGGCTGGGGCTGGCACTACCAGATGAGCCAGCATACAGTATCACACCACCTGGAGGGCAAAGAGGACGAGAAGAGAGAGAGGTAGTTAGTGTCACTGCTGTCACTGTGTCACAAGGAAGCAGACAGAAGGCTATGATGCCAGCAAACTATCTGTGCAAAGATGCATAAGATCAATATCCATATCTGTGTTGAAATAGTTCCACACGTACACAGACAGGCACACAATGTAGGTAGGTCAACTAACAGATAATTGTTGAGCAATAGGCTATTTTGATTAGGTGCCTGTCTTTACTTGGATGGATTACCAAACATGAACACACCTCCTGCCTGTGTAGTCAACATTTAAAACATAAACAGTCTCAAAGAAGCCGATAAAAGGTCAAATAAGGTCAGAATGTGTCTGGAGAACGAGGTCAAATCTAACTGGGGACCGACTTGATATTTGTCAATAGTCATTTTCCAAAATGTGCATATAAGACTTCAAAACAAGCATTATCATTCTAGCTTTGTCTAATTCAGTGTTAGATGATGTGGGACCTTGAATTTATGCAAAAACGAAATAATAAAACAATTCCCACAATGTCCAGATTTTGATACAAATATGTCTTGGCTATATAAGTTACTCAAAGTTCTCACTCAAATTCTTCAATGTTCGAAAGCAAGTTGGGGATGTAAACTCGGAAATGTCTCATTACTGCCTCCCTCTCCCTCCCTCCCTCACTGTAAAGATCGTGCTCTGTGTACGAGAAGAGCGACAGCCCCTCACGTGTACGCTGAGCCAGCCAGCCTGGAGCCAGCTGCCTGCTCGCTCTAAAAGCAAGCCTTGCTTTTCCCCCTGGCGGCGCGCCCGGAGCTTTGCTCAAACCACCAGCCACCTGACCGCCGACTCACATGGACTCCTGACACAGTTCCTGTTAGGGCTCACAAGGCGCTTTCCGCAGTCCCGTGTAGACAACAGCCGCAGTACAATAACAGGCAGCTGGGAGCTCACGTTTGAAAGAGAGAGGTCTTTAGTACTGTGCGTACAGAGGGAAGGCAGGGCAGTCTACCGTGTGTATACTGCCATGCATTCCACTGAGCCTCCGGGAACCCAGAGGGGGCGACATACAAAGCTGTTTTCTTCGTGTTTTACTCAGTCAAGGGAAGTTATATGTATCACAAACCCGTGCCCACATAGATTGAATGATTTTTTCAGTGACAGAACAAGCAAATTAAAGCATTCTTACACATAGGCTATGTCCAACTGCAAGCCCATAGGTGTTACATCAGTTCCTTTGAACCTTGTTATGTGAGTTACAATTCATGCAGTTACAGTTGAAGTCGGAAGTTTACATACACTTAGGTTGAAGTCATTAAAACTAGTTTTTTCAACCACTCCACAAATCTCTTGTCAACAAACTATAGTTTTGGCAAGTCGGTTTGAACATCTACTGTGTGCATGACACAAGTCATTTTTCCAACAAATGTTTAAATACAGATTATTTCACTTATAATTCACTGTGGGTCAGAAGTTTACATACACTAATTTAACTGTGCCTTTAAACAGCTCGGAAAATTCCAGAAGATTATGTCATGGCTTTAGAAGCTTCTGATAGGCTAATTGAAATAATTTGAGTCAATTGGAGGTGTACCTGTGGATGTATTTCAAGGCCTACCTTCAAACTCAGTGCCTCTTTGCTTGACATCATGGGAAAATCCATATAAACCAGCCATGATCTCGGAAAAAAAATTATAGACCTCCACAAGTCTGGTTCATCCTTGGGAGCAATTTCCAAACGCACAAAGGTACCACGTTCATCTGTATAAACAATAGTACGCAAGTATAAACACCATGGGACCACGCAGCCGTCATACCGCTCAGGAAGGAGACACATTCTGTCACCTAGAGATGAACGTACTTTGGTGCGAAAAGTTCAAATCAATCCCAGAACAGCAAATTACTTTGTGAAGATGCTGGAGGAAACAGGTTCAAAAGTATCTATATCCACAGTAAAACGAGTCCTCTATCAACATAGACTGAAAAAAAATGCCAGACTATGGTTTGCATCTACACATGGGGACAAAGATCATGCTTTTTTGAGAAATGTCCTCTGGTCTGATGAAACAAAAATATAACTGTTTGGCCATAATGACCATCGTTATGTTTGGAGGAAAAAGGGGGAGGCTTGCATGCCGAAGAACATCATCCCAACCGTGAAGCACGTGGGTGGCAGCATCATGTTGTGGGGGTACTTTGCTGTAGGAGGGACTGGTGCACTTCACAAAATAGATGATATCATGAGGAAGGGAAATTATGTGGATATATTGAAGCAACATCTCAAGACATCAGTCAGGAAGTTAAAGCTTGGTTGCAAATGGGTCTTCCAAATGGACAATGACCCCAAGCATACTTCCAAAGTTGTGGCAATATGGCTTAAGGACAACAAATTCAAGGTATTGGAGTGGCCATCACAAAGCCCTGACCTCAATCCTATAGAAAATTTGTGGGCAGAACTGAAAAAGTGTGTGCGAGCAAGGAGGCCTTCAAACCTGATTCAGTTACACCAGCTCTGTCAGGGGGAATGGGCTAAAATTCACCCAATTTATTGTGGGAAGCTTGTGGAAGGCTACCCAAAACATTTGACCCAAGTTAAACAATTTAAAGGCAATGCTATCAATTACTAATTGAGTATATGTAAACTTCTGATCCACTGGGAATGTGACGAAAGAAATAAAAGCTGAAATAAATCACTCTACTATTATTCTGACATTTCACATTCTTAAAATAAATTGGTGATCCTAATAGACCTAAAACAGGGAATTGTTACTAGGATTAAATGTCAGGAATTGTGAAAAACTGGGTTTAAATGTATTTGGGTAAGGTGTATGTAAACTTCTGACTTCAACTGTAGTTATCTGACTGATTACACACCTGATTGAATATCATTTCAATCAGACTTTTATGTTTTCAATACAGGTCAGACAAATTTGCAAATTCAATAGCATATGACTCCAATATCTTGACTGTCAGTTTATTTCATATTTGCATCCTTTACCCCCTTTTTCCCAGGGACCTTGAATTATCTATGAAACATCATGTAGATCTGCCTCCTGCCTTCCCTTCTTTCTCTCTCTGCTGGAGGAGACACGTGCAGCTGGCTGGGAATGTCTGTTTAGCTTAAATTGAGTGTGCCTGATTGTAATTCCTCTGCCAGCACGTGTCAACACTGACTGACGGAGATGAAACCTGCTGGGGCTTCACTGTTTGCATGTGGCTTCCTCTACGCTACCTGACAGTCTGACTTTAACCCCCCCCCCAACACACACACACTGCCCTATTGCACTCCTCTTTATCCTCTCACATCCCCACATACATACAGCCCCCATGTGAAGTTTTGGCTCCACACCCACCTAAGTTGTTCCCAGTGATTCTCACATAGTCCTGAGTTGTTAGTTAGGTTTCCAGTGTCAGGTGTCAGCCCTGTGAGGGTAACCTGACCCCTGGCCTTCTCTATGGCAGAGAAAGAGTAATTTACCAGGAACCTTAGTTTGGCCTGGAGCACTACACTATGACACAGGTCATATGTGATATGTGGGGTAGGGCAGTATGACACAGAGCTAGCGTAAACAAATAGACAGTAACTAACCCCTCCTTCCTTCCCCTCTCATGGGAGTCCCATCCACCGTTAGATGGGAATCAGCCAGGTGGCATGTTTGTATACCATATGCATAGCATATCTATCAGGAAACGCCTTTTCTAACTTCCTTACCCTCTCGTGTAATGGGGTGGCACATGGACCACTTGACCATGAGGTAAGAGTCAGGTGGGAAAACACTCAGCTTGGACAGAAATACATATCTTTCAAACCAAATATGAATTTTATTTTATTTACCTCTAACCCTAATTGTATAAAGACCAAATAGCTCATAAACCATATTGTAATTATGTCCTTTATAACATGACAATCTAATGACTATGAGTTGAGTTTTTTCAAGGTAAAGCCCACATCCCTTCCCATCCGATAACCAGCTTCTCACCATCCCCCCTGTCCTAAAGTCACATATATAATGGTACCATAGCCACTGCTGTTGTAGAACCCCCATACTCTGTCACTGAGGTTGAGGTCAGCTTTATCTCCAGTGCTTAGAGGGAAGTTACCTAAACGGCCAGGGCTTAAATCAGGTGAGGAGACTCGTGTGAGCTAATCTCATAGTGGGCAGGGCTGGAGGGGAGTACCAGGCAACGTGAGTCACACCAATGCCCTCCCTCTCTCGGTGACCCCTAACACCCTTACTCACTCCCTCCTTCCCTTGTTCCTTCCAGACACTGTCTCCTTGTGTAATCTATAATCTCATTGGCCTTCATTTGTAAGTGTTTGGTGGTTTACTGAAAGAGTGACTCTATAAATAAATTACAGTGAATAAGACTGGTATTAAGAGAGGTGTAAAATTGGTTAAAAACAAAATACATTGAATACAAGTAGAGTAATAATAATATATTTTCCAGTTACTCATATAAACAGAATAGTCTTTGCAATTATTGGCAGAAGTAGGGCAATATAACAATTATCTTGGAGTAGAAGCCTATAGATACTTTGACAAAGTAGGCAAACATATTATAGCTAGAGTCATTTGTGATATCAATGAGTGGATTATTGCTACAATGTAGGCTATCCTCAACACGTGACATTTTGGCTTTTGATACGATGTATAAAAAATGTATCACAATATCCGCTATATTGGATATACTGTATAATAAGTAAAAATATTCAGTTGTCTTTCCCAAAGAAAATATATCGGCGTACAGAAATTAACACAAACCTAGTTAATAGGCTGATAAACGTTCGGACACACTGACCAATCTCTTGCAAAGGCATAACAGGAGTCCCCCGGAAAGGCTATGAGTAAACCTGGAGCGCGCGAGAAAGACGGGAGGGCGGGGTGGGAATCACGCGCGGCACGTGGATGCTGAAGTTAATGCACGTGATGTCGCGCTTGGCATGCACCGTGGGCACTCGGGTAAATCAAGAGCATGATGTCCACCATTATCAGACGGTTGCCATGCATGTAATGGCTCAGATACTTATTAGACTCGAGGACATGGCTGTAAATAGGAAGTGTGGTAATTCCATACCAATGCCACAATCCCGTTACGTGCTGTCTTCGGGGAAATACTGTATCTTTGGCATTGGAGTTATTCCAGCCTCCACTGTGTACGCTAATAACATTACGTTTATGGTTATTGCTTCCTATTATCAGTATCACCTGACTCAAAATGCAATGCTTGTGTATTGAATATTTAATTAATGCTATTATAATATCTTTCACTTTAGAATAGTGAGTGGTAAATTTAGTCTCCTAGTACAGGGATTTCCTTTATTAGGGAACCACCCCCATATTGTGTCCTGCCAGAGATGAATTTACTGCTATGAATGTATGTCCTATGGAGGCCAACTTGGTCAACATATCTGTTGAAATTAAGGTTGACCACTACCCATTATTGAGTGGGCTTGTGGGCATCATTCCACTGATTCCAGTGATCCATTAGCCAATAGGATATGGTTGGCACCCAAACATATATTTAATTTAACTTCGTGTAATTCATATTTGCATAAATACCTTTTGTATTCAATATCTTGTATTTTTTAATATCTTATTAAATAGTATTGACAAAATTGTTTTGACTAGCTCTGCTGGCATATGCAATCGATCAGGGAAGATAGTGATAAAACCGTTTTTGTGATCTATTCCCCATCTATTTAATTTGGATCTGGATTAAATAGCTTGTTTGTGCTTAAAAGTTTGCATTCAAGTCATGACCAGTTCATTAATAAATTGCTTTGGCTCACATGTCTATGGAATAGGCGTGATAGGTTCTTGACACGTGTTGAGAGAGCAAAAAGTTGCGCAGCAGCGCTGAACAAGAGGGGAGTCGCTAGACAGGGAGCGTGACCAGTTCTGTCAATGAGTCACAGACCCGTAAACACGCAATCTCAGGTCAAAGAAGGGAACACCTTTCTGGAGAAGTGCTGATGAAAGGATTCGAATGGCTTTGTTTTCCCCTCGTCATCAGGTTTGATTAGATTGCGCCAACAATTCTAAACTCTCCAAGTCAAGGCAACTTTAAGCACAAAGTGCATCTGCGCAACAGATAATCAAAGTTGTTCCAAATGATGTAAAGTAACAATATATCCATAAAATAATATTGTATGATTAGAAACTGACTAGGTACATGAAGGATAGCCCAGCTATAGCACGACAGAGCATGTAAGGTCGGACCGGTGCTGCACATGAGCTGAAGCCCAAAGGCCGTCGGTTGGCGATATTGAGTCGTTTCATTTTATCATCCAAAGGGAACGTATGCAGCCAGCTATACACCCGCCATCCCCCGTGGACCGGTTCGTACACAAAACATTCTCCATTCAGGATGCAAAGGCGTCGATTTCGTCCTTTACTCGATTTAATTGTGATAAGGCGGAAAATAAAAACATTTTCCTCCACCACGCTAAAGTGGCTAATGCTACTCCCGGTTATTGCGTTTCGCATTCAGCCAATCAGGTAGCAGACTGCTGCAACGACACCAGGGGTGAAAAAAACAGACTGCTGCAACCTGATTAGATTAATGCATTGGAGGGTCGTTGAAGTGGATTTGTCCCAGTTGTATGTGGTAAATACTACCTTCCCACTTGGTTATAAATGCAGCAAAAGCTTGATGATTAGTTGACAAGATGACTCCAATGTTGTACATAAACCCTGGATAACTAATATTGGCACTCCAAAACAAGGGCAGTCCTCTATAGGAATGAATGGAATTGTACAGCATTTCAATGAAATGCTTCAAGGACAAAATTACATGTATTTATGATTGGTTAGTAATCTCTAAAAAAATATATACTCATTTTTATTTATTTTATTTAACCTTTATTTAACTAGGCAAGTCAGTTAAAGAACAAATTATTATTTACAATGACGCCTACCCCGGCCAAACCCTAACCTTAAAGGAAAATATTTGTATATTATTTTTTATTTCATGTTTAGCTCACATAATATAATTTAAAAGTATGCATTACAGTGTCTGTAATATAATACATGTGACAAAAACGAATGTTGACAAATAATACATCATACATTTCTATAGCTTCCCAAATACTTTTTACAACGGTGTGGGTGTGCCAAGATGGAGGCGAAATGGCTTCAACACAGCGCCCCCTATTAGTCATCTAGTGTATATATAAATCATTGCTTGAATCAGGTGTGCTGGCTCTGGAATAGATCAAATACATGGAAGGGCTGGGGGTCCCCGAGGAGAGGTTTGAGAACCTCTACAACTCAATGAAGGCTTGGCAACCTTCAGGTTTATGGATCAAGCTTCATAAATTACATTTCATTCATGTATCAATTTATATGGGATATGCAGTGTAGCCGCTGGAAATACATGATGACATGAACAATCAACTCATTCATTCTCAAATAATAACATTTTAAAAAGACAATCACAGGAACTGCCCTGCGTATTACCATTACGCACTTAAGGTATAGCCTATGCACCAAACACAGTGAAGGAAAATGCCAACATAGTACATATTACATTTACTCAGTAGTGTTAATTTACAAGTACAGTATAGGCAAACATATTGATACCTTAGCCTACAACTGACAATATCATTGATTGGTAATAACGTAATGAAACTCACCAGGGCTGTTTTCCATGTTTTCCGGTGTTTGGTTGATTTATAAACGATATTCAAATTATTTAATGTTGGTTTGTCTCTGCGTCAATGAGGAGTTTCGTTGATATAGGTTATACAGTCATGAACCGCCAAGAAAGCATAGAGTTGGTAGCCAATCCCAATGACAAAAGCAATGAGACTGTGCGCAGGTCCTTCAAACCCGTCAAGCGTGAAAGATATCAAAACTGATTTAAAGTTGAGCAAAACCTAAACAGGTTTCGGTTTGGCGAAATAGTTACAAATCGTCTCCAATGTGCGTAATTGCGAACAGTTTCAGTGCCTTTGTTGCCCGTAGCCTGATTCGCTTGGTGTCCGTAGGTCGTGTGATGTACAGTAGGCTGAACTAAACGTTCTTTGAAAATAAATTCCAAGCATTCAGCTCTAGTGCCAGTGTAGTCACCATCAACATCTCCAAAGACATACGTGTGGGAGTAGTTTAAGCACACCCACCCATTAATAGGCAATCCACTTCGCCCACACTAACCAGCACGTTTTCAGGTGTCTGAGAAATGTGACCAGTTTTTTTTGGCCCCCGTTTTTTTTGTTCCTTTCAATCTCTGTCGTAGATTTTGTATGGTAGGGATTACACTGTCTCTCTCTCTTTTCTCTCTGTATGCCTATGTCACGCTCTATTAGAATATCTCATCCACCTCTTTTACTCCACCTTTCTTTATTCGTTCTCACGTTTTCATTGGTGGAGAGCTAGAGTGGAGGCGAGACAGTTAGACTCACTCGACATTGGAATGCTGGTAAAGCTCCGCTGCATGTGCGCGCGGCATGTGAGCCACCGAACACGATGTCCTACTGACACACATTCTATGCAAATGTCAGAGGCCTTGTGATAAGAAGGGGGAGGGAGGGGGCTAGCACATTGAAGTAGGCGGAGCTCACCGTGACTACCGCTCCCTCCACCCTTCCTCCTCCACACGTTCTGCCTTCAGAAGCGATTCTGTTTTTGCTAGAATCTCAGCATCGGAAATTGGCATGATGAGAATGTGGGTCAACATCAGTTATGAAAAAAACACATCAAATAGAAACGTTTTCTGTAAAGGCACATCGTAGGCATTCCGGATGTCCAAGTTTTTTGCGCTATAACATAGATCTGAATTCAGGTCATTGAGCTCCGCTGGAGGGACTCATCTCAGTACATGCGCCTCAAGTTTTCTTATCATATAGCGGGTTTTGAATAAATAAATCATGATGAGTCACGCAGATGTATACAACTAAGTTATAAAATATTATTATACAACTGGTCAAATAGGGGTTGTTTGTGTTATGTTTTCTCTGTGGCAATCTGGTTAGATTTGATCAATGCTGATAGGCTACTAGACGTCATCACTTTTAAACCATTGTAGGCCTATAATAGCCTATAGCCAGAGAACGTCCTCACGTGTTATCCGTAATGAAGCAGCGCCACTCCGTGGTGGAGTTCACTGTGCCGCGGCTCACTCCTGCTGGCCAAACGTTATGGTTTGCAGGGGCAGTATGTGAATTATATATGCGTCATATGGCACAAGCTTTAGACCACGTTGCTTCTGATTCAAGAAAAGTTTATAGCCTAGAGTCATTCGTCATTATCATGTTTCAGACATTGCTCATATAACCATTACATGAAACTGGGCCCTCTGGGTATTACTGTAGTCTCGAAAACCTGATCCTAGGCAACACAGGAACTACTATACTGCCCACATTACTACTTTATCCGCTTTAATAAAATACAAAATAGTACCTAGCAAGATGGAGATTGCCGATGTCATTTTTAATGTGTGCATTTCGCAAGTGTCTCGTTTGCATGAACTACCTTAACTAAAACCATCGCAAAGGTTCAAGCTTGACCTCGTATTTTCCCGAGTTCCCAGTTGTTTTCCCAGTTGTTTTTCATGACTTCAGTTATCTTCAGTTCGGAAAGTCGGAGCTCTATAAATAGGCCCGAGTTCCCGAGTTGGATGACCGTTAAAATCGAGTTTTCCAGTCGGAGCTCGTTATTTCCCCAGTTTCCGCACTGAAGTCGGAGATTTCCGAGTTCCCAGTTGTTTTGAACGCGGCAATAGTCCCCGTATTTTTTTTCACCCATTATCGACGTAGGCGGTTTTCTAGACTAGTATTAATGTGTAATTACGCACAGAATGACACGAAAGTACTTCCGTTTACAGAAATACAAAAGTTATTTATATCAACTCATATTTAGAATCGGTAACTGACACGTTATTAAGCACAACATAAATGTGACATAACATTATTTTTAATGGAACATCTGTTACAACTTCTAACAATGGTGAGTGGAGGAGTCAAGCGCAGAGAGCAGGTAATTCTGTACGTGGATATTTTATTCCAAAGACTGTGCAGCCACGGACATGCAAAACTCCAGGGCGCATGAAACAACCCGTCCCAAAATACAGCGGACTAAAACTGCCCGGAAAAATATAGATAACACTCATACACCAGATAACAGAGAACAAGCCCGCACAAATACCCAGCGGGCCTAGTGCCCTTAAATAGCCTGCAAACAATAAATAAGTGGTGACAAAGTTGATTGGTTATGAAACACTTTACCAGAGTTGATTGGTTATGACAAACTTGACCAAAGTTGCTTGGTTATTATGACACACGTAATCACACTTAGCCAGGCTGCTGTAAGTAGGCCACAATATATTGACTGTTTCACCAACTGTAGTTGCGAGGGATTAATTATCGGGTTTTATTTGTAGGGTCATATTATTTGTACATCTTTAAATGGATACATGGTCCTGCTCTCTCTAGTGGACTGACTATTCCCTTCTCTATCCTGGTAAGGGTAGCCTTTGACACGACAGTCAAATCCATGACCTCACGTGTTTTTTGTAATGAAGCAGCGCCACTCGCTGGTGGAGTTCATTGTGCCGCGGCTCACTCCTGGTCAACCGTCATTGTTTAGCAGGGCAGTTGGTGATTTATTTATGCATCATATGGCACAAGCTTCAGACCAGTTGTTTCCGATTCAGGAAACGTGTATAAAGTTAGTCGTCATTATCATGTTTCAGATATTGGTCATTGGTCATATAACTAACTCATCATGAAACTGCTCCCTTTGTGTATTTGCGCAGAATTACACTTAATTCCTACAGTTTACAGAATTTAGTAACTATTTTTTCAACTCATGTTCAGAATGGGTAAATTACACATTCATAAGTACAACATATATAGTACCAGTCAAAAGTTTGGACACACCTACTCATTCAATGGTTTTTCTTTATTTTGTTAGTATTTTCTACATTGTAGAATAATAGGGAAGACATCAAAACTATGAAATAACACATATGAAATCATGTAGTAACCAAAAGGTGTTTAACAAATCAAAATATATTTTATATTTGATATTCTTCAAAGTAGCCACCCTTTGCCTTGAGGTAAAAGACTAAGTCCATATTATAGCAAGAACAGCTCAAATAAGCAATGAAAAACAACAGTCCATCATTACTTTAAGACATGAAGGTCAGTCAATCTGGAAATTTCAAAAACTTTGACTGTTTCTTCAAGTGCAGTCACAAAAAACATCAAGCACTATGATGAAACTGGCTCTCATGAGGACCGCCACAGGAAAGAAAGACCCAGAGTTACCTCTGCTGCAGAGGATAAGTTCATTAGAGTTACCAGCCTCAGATTGCAGCCCAAATAAATGCTTCACAGAGTTCAGACACATCTCAACATCAACTGTTCAGAGGAGATAGCGTGAATCAGGCCTTCATTGTCAAATTGCTACAAAGAAACCACTACTAAAGGACACCAATTAGAAGAAGAGACTTGCTTGGGCCAAGAAACACGAGCAATGGACATTAGACTGGTGGAAATCTGTCTTTTGGTCTGATGAGTCCAAATGTGCAATTTTTTGGTTCCATCCGCCGTGTCTTTATGAGACGCAGAGTAGGTGAACGGATGATCTCCGCATGTGTGGTTCCCACCGTGAAACATGGAGGAGGAGGTGTGATGGTGTGGGGGTGGTTTGCTGGTGACACTGTCTATGATTTATTTAGAATTCAAGGCACACTTAACCAGCATGGCTATCACAGCATTCTGCAGCGATACGCCATCCCATCTGGTTTGCACTTAGTAGGACTATCATTTGTTTTTCAACAGGACAATGACCCAACACACATCCAGGCTGTGTAAGTGCTATTTGACCAAGGAGAGTGATGGAGTGCTGCATCAGATGACCTGGCCTCCACCTCAACCCAATTAAGATCGTTTGGGATGAGTTGAACTGCAGAGTGAAGGAAAAGCAGCCAACAAGTGCTCAGCATATATGGGAACTCCTTCAAGACTGTTGGAAAATCATTCCAGGTGAAGCTGGTTGAGAGAATGCCAGAGTGTGCAAAGCTGTCATCAAGGCAAAGGGTGGCTATTTTGAAGAATCTCAAATCTAAAATATATTTTGATTTGTTTAACACCTTTTTGGTTACTATGTGTTATTTCATAATTTTGATGTCTTCACTATTATTCTACAATGTAGAAAATAGTACAAATAACGAAAAAACCCTTGAATGAGTAGGTGTGTCTAAACGTTTGACCGGTACTGTATGTGGCATAACATTCATGTTGATGGACATCATAGAAGTTTGACGGAAAGTCATGATGTGACGCAGTTGCTTTACACCTAGATTATGAAACACTGGACAAAACGAAATGGTATCCTCTCTTTATGATAATTTTGAATATAATATGAGCAATAAAGATATAGGCTACATTGTCTGTTAAATAAAACACAACCATTAAAAACATTTTATAATAAGCTACAGTATGTATTGTAGCAGTTTTGAACTGAGCCTAAAGATGTGTAATTCATTATGACTTTGAGAGTTAATTTGAATCGAGAAATGTTTTGAATGTTAAATTAATTGAAGGTAATTACTTTTAATCAGTTAATAATTTATGTTAATCATTGTTAATCACGATTTACAAGAATGTCACAGCATTAATGATTGAAACAATTTTAGCCATTGATTTCATAGCTCAGTGTGCAGACACTGTAAATAGGCTACAATACATTACTGTTTCACCAACTACAGCCTATGATTGTGAGGGATACATATCGCAATTTATTTGTAGGGTCATCATGAGTTTTCCGTCACATGCCCAGGACTACTTTGGTCTAGTTATAGATAAGGCCAAGAAATATTCTTGACCTATAGTTACCTGGCCAGGAACAACTATTGACTATTGGCATGATGCACTAGAGTGGAAATTCTTCTGATGTATTTTCACAAAATATTGTCACTTACTTGATATTTTCTGATTAACTGGGTGATGATTCTTGGACAGATTATGTAAACTCAGTATATAGTACTACTTGTAAAGCTGGACATGGACACATGTTGCTCTCTCTCTCTCTCTCTCTTTCTCTTTCTCTTTCTCTTTCTCTTTCTCTCTCTCTCTCTCTCTCTCTCTCTCTCTCTCTCTCTCTCTCTCTCTCTTTCTCGCTGGTAAACTGATTCTCTGCTCTTCTCTCTGACATGTGCAATTGTTGTTTACTCCCCTTCATGGATTTAAAGCATATGATTGGTGTAGGGCTCGATGGGTTGGATTGGTGTAGGGCAATGTAGAGGGAGTTTATTCTCAATGGAAAAAATGCTATGTGTTATGATCTTTCTTACACCAGTCCATTTCTTTTGAATCCACGAGGGGGAGTGAATAAGGGCACACTTCAGAGAGAATGGTAGAAACTAACCCTAGCCATTCACATTGGGAAGCCAGATGCAATTCCTACTCAATTGTGCAGTTCATCTTTCTGATACTAGAGGTCCCTGTTGGAATATAAAAAGAAGAAATAAGTACTATTGTGCAGTACTACTATTCCCAATCTGTTGCCTTAGTTTCTTCTTTTTAGAGTCTGAGTGTGATTTCCTCGACTTTGTGTGTTTGTGGGTATTAGTGTGTTTGCTGTTATTCCATGCATTGATTGATGTATTTGTTATTGTAGAGATGTTGGTAAGTGTTTTGTGTGTGTTAATCAATATGTTGATTGATTAGTTGCCTCTGTGTTGTGTCTGGGGGTGTTTTTCTTAATATGTGCATGTTTTTTCCGATGTGTGTGTGTGTGCGTGTGTGTGTGTGTGTGTGTGTGTGTGTGTGTGTGTGTGTGTGTGTGTGTGTGTGTGTGTGTGTGTGTGTGTGTGTGTGTGTGTGTGTGTGTGTGTGTGAATGTGTATATGTGTGCACATATATGCGTGAATATGTGTGTTTGTGCTGTGGAGACGCTTTGGGTATGGGGTTTGTCAGAACAGGATGTGACAGGGCATGCTCATAATTACAGAGGGCTGTGTATTTTGTAACTCAACAGAAACTGCTGCCAACACACACACCTGCAAACCAACACACAACCCTGCAAAACAACACACATACCTTCAAAACAACACACACACCTGAAAAACAACGCACACACCTTGAAAACAACACACACACCTGCGAAACACACACACACACACATACAAAAGCTCTAGCTCTCCGGGCATACCATCCCTGCCTACACACACACACACACACTCACACACACACTCACACACACGCACGCACGCACGCACGCACGCACACACACACACACACACACACACACACACACACACACACACACACACACACACACACACACTTCACATATGCAGACATGGTCAAGACAGCCATACAAATGCACAATATAAACACATGGAAAATGTAGAAACCTACATTTGAAGAGACCCATGCAAATGCTAGCCTCGTAAATACCCGATTGGTGATATCTGTGTAGCGAACATCCATGTAAACTTGTGAGATCAGGCGAGGCTATGCAAATGCAGATATGCTTACATGAAAACAAAATGCAAGAAACCAGCACTCTCACTATTTCTCTCTCTCTCTCTCTCTCTCTCTCTCTCTCTCGCTCTCTCTCTCACACACATGCTAAAGTACGTTTTTTGAGTGTTAATGGTGTTTAATGTTGTTTCCTGTCCCTCAGTAGAGACAGACAGACAGACAGACAGACAGACAGACAGACAGACAGACAGACAGAGATGACTACTCTGGGTGCTTAGGATCTGTTAAAATCTGTTGACAGCGGGCCTCTTGTGTGAAGGTGCCAGATTTGCCTGAGGCGACAGGAGATTGAGCAACTTCATTCCTACTGAACCCTAGCGATTTAATTTGTTTACCTTCGTTTTGGTGTGGTGAAGAGAGAGAGAGACAGAGATTTGGAAGAGGTAAAGGCATGAGGAGTTTGGGGTCGAAAATCTAAAAATTATAAGCATTGTAAAAAGTGTTTTGCATTTGCCGTTAAACCACTTTTTTTAGAGAAGAAAGTACTCTACTATTTGTGGAAAAAGCACAATGAGAGTTAGTTACATTGTTATTGTGTTTTATATATCTACTGTACAGGGTTGGTGAGTAACTGATTACATGTAAACAGTTGCATGTAATCAGATTACTGTAATCAATTACATTACCGGCATCTTTAAAAATTGTAATCAGATTACAGATACTTTTTAAAAACTGGATGATTACTTTTAAATTTAGAATGGATTTTTGCGTTACTTATTGGGCTCCCAAGTGGCACAGATTTCTGGGGCACTGCATCTCAGTGCTTGAGGCGTCACCTCAGACCCTGGTTCGATTCCAGGCTGTATCTCAACCGGCCATGATTTGGAATCCCATAGGACGGCACACAGTCGTCCGGGTTAGGGTTTGGCTGGGGTAAGCCGTCATTGTAAATAAGAACTGACTTGCCTAGTTAAATAAAGGATATAAATAATAATAATTACAATAGTAACAGTAACGGATAACATTTAGAAGTAACCTACCCGACAATGCTACTGTATATGCAGTGATGTCATTCAGTACATATGCATATTTTGTTGTTCTTTACATCTAACAACACATTTCTATTTGCGCACAATCCCCCCTCCAATACTTCCCCCACCAATCACCTCCTTCCTCTAGCAAGGCCTCTACCAATCACTTCCTTCCTCTAATGAGGCCTCTACCAATCTCTGTTCTCTTGTACTGTCTACTCCAATCACGTCCCCCCACTAGTCCGTGGTGCTCACACAGATCTGCTGTAAATAGACAATCATATCCACATGTGGATCAAACTGCCTTTCAACCATTCAACCCCTCCCTCCCTCCCTCCCTCCCTCCCTCCCTCCCTCCCTCCCTCCCTCCCTCCCTCCCTCCCTCCCTCCCTCCCTCCCTCCCTCCCTCCCTCCCTCCCTCCCTCCCTCCCTCCCTCCCTCCCTCCCTCCCTCCCTCCCTCCCACTTAATTCTCCTTTTTCCTCCCTCTGTTTTTCTCAATCCCTTATTTTCCCCTCACACTCACTACCCTCCTCATGCCCCCTCTCCGCCAATCCCCACTATTTCTTTCTCTCTCTCTCTCTCTCTCTCTCTCTCTCTCTCTCTCTCTCTCTCTCTCTCACGCGCTCTCTTTCTGTTTCTCTCTCTCTCATTGAATTACCATAAGTGCAGCTCGCTGGCAAAATGTGCCAGGTTGTTCTGATTAAGTTCCAAATGATCTTGAGGAGTTACAGAGAGAGAGAAATAAGGAGTGATATGTAAGGGAGGGATGGGGTATCGGGTGGGTGAATGTTGGATGTAAGAAAAATAGTTTCAGAGAGACTTGAAAAGAAAACTGGAGCTAGGTACATGTAGAGAGTATGGGACAAAGGGAGAGTAAGGAAAAGGGACCAAGTAAAGTGAGAGATGTAAGGGGGAGAGGGAGAATGATAGCAGAGAAAGAGAGTTGGAATAAGACCGTAATGGTAGTTGACAGAGGTGGGTTCAGCACAGGTTCACAGTGACATCATGGCTGATTTCTGAGCAGCGTTTATATAGGAAAACCATTCACCTCTCATTGGACACACGTGTAGAAGAATATGCACTCCCTCCTCACACACACACACACACACACACACACACACACACACACACACACACACACACACACACACACACACACACACACACACACACACACACACACACACACACACACACACACACACACACACACACACACAGATTGTAAATCCGCTGGCCGTATGCTGACCCATACTGGATGTAAAACAACACAAAGTCATGTATCTCAATCCATCAATAAGCTCACTCTCTCTGTCACCCCTTTCTCTGCTGTTTAAATTGCACTGCATCTTGGCTGCAGCTAAATGTGTGTGTTCGTCAGCAGTATTTCTCTCTCTCTCTGTGTGTGTGCGTGTAGGTGTGCAAGTTGCACAGTGTTGGGCTGCTGTAGAATGAATGAACTCCTTCATCACTCAGGATGTGTGTTTAACTTTATAACCCAAACTGACAACTGTTCCTCTGCTACTCTCTCTCGCTGTCTCTCTCGCTGTCTCTCTCGCTGCCTCTCTCGCTGTCTCTCTCTCTCTCTCTCTCTCTCTCTCTCTCTCTCTCTCTCTCTCTCTCTCTCTCTCTCTCTCTCTCTCTCTCTCTCTTTCTATTCGCTATGGGATTGGTGTCCCTAAACCGGGATGGTTGTTGCTAATATGCACTAATGTGACTAGAATGACGTTGTTTACAACCACCAACCTTCCGGGTCATAGACATGTCATATATGGGCAGAAAGCTTAAATTGTTGTTAATCTAACTGCAGTGTCCAGTTAACAGTAGCTATTACAGTGAAACAATACCATGCTATTGTTTGAGGAGAGTGAACAAAACTTTTATCACGGCAACTGGTTTGATACATTCATCTCTGAAGGTAAATAATGTACTTACATTCAGTAATCTTGCTCTGATTTGTCATCCTGAATGTCCCAGAGATAAAAATGTAGCATAGTTTTGTTTGATAAAATGCATTTTTATGTTCAAATGTAGTTTGACCCCACTACTGTCTCTGGCTCCACACCCACCCCGCCTGACCATCTAGATGTGTGGAAGTTAGTATAAGCTAATGATCCATCATGTATGACATTCCTTTGTGTGTGTAAACTTATTTTTTTTATTACCATAGCATTTTTCTATTTTATCTATAGTTATGTACTTGAAAATGTATCAATTGACCAATTTGGCACATTTGAGAAAACTCCTAACAGACTTGATGCAAAATACAAAATGCTGTAATGTAATCCTTCACTGGATCAGTCTGAAACTTTGCACACAAATTCTGCTGCCATCTGGTGGCCGAAATCTAAATTAAACCTATATTCCTATCTGGAAGTATGGCATTTTAGGCAAAGAATTGAAAAAACAAAAAATAGTATTTTTGATTAAGTCTCCATGAACTTCAAAGTGTTTCCTTTCTCTCTAATCTGTTATCTCTCCTCATTAATTTCAATTCAATTCAAAGTGGCTTTATTGGCATCAAGGAAACACATGCTAACATATGTCAAAGCAAGTGAAGATCCTTGATTAAGTCTCTCTCTCTCTCTCTCAATTCAATTCAAGGGGCTTTATTGGCATGGGAAACACATGCTAACATTGCCAAAGCAAGTGAAGTCTCTCTCTCTCTCTCTCTCTCTCTCTCTCTCTCTCTCTCTCTCTCTCTCTCTCTCTCTCTCTCTCTCTCTCTCTCTCTCTCTCTCAATTCAATTCAAGGGGCTTTATTGGCATGGGAAACACATGCTAACATTGCCAAAGCAAGTGAAGTAGAAGTCTCTCTCTCTTTTTGTCTCACCAAATCTCTCGGACTCTCTGTCACTGGTACAGTGAGTTCTTTGTATGTGTATGTGAGGCTGTGTGTATCTGTGTGAGGGAGTTCAAGTGTATTTGTGTGTGGGGGTGTGCTTATTTGTATTTGTTAGTGTTTGTTCTTGTTTCCAACACTTAACATACCCGCTAAGTGTTGAACACAAAGGCTAAAGTGTGTGTGAAAGTGTGTGTGTATTTAGAATGTGTGTGTGCACGCGCATTAGTGTATATACTGATGCAAGAGTGTTTGCATATCTGTGGACGTGGGTTTTTTGATTTGTGTGTGTATGTGTTTATTTGTGTGTGTGTGTGTGTGTGTGTGTGTGTGTGTGTGTGTGTGTGTGCGCATGTCTGTTGTCCTCAGCATGCCTCTCAGTGCTTCACATGACATCAATCTGAGAGCAGCGGGATAGTGATCTCATTACCAACAGCCTGCTGCTGATTAAAACCTGCCGTCTACACTCCCTCCCTCCCTCCCTCTCTTACCCGTCCCTCCCTCTTTCCAGCCTGGGGCTCACACCCTTCTGCGGTTTCCCCACTGCTCACGTCCAAATGGGGCCCCATTTTAAGTTCTCCAAAAAGTCACTCATGCGATCCCCCTCTTTCTGCCTTCTTCTGCCTTTTTTTCAGTTCTCTCTCAGCCTCTGACTTTTTTCAGTTCTTTCTCAGCCTCTGCCTTATTTCCAGGTCTCTCTCAGCCTCTGCCTTTTCCCAGTTCTCTCTCAGCCTCTGCCTTTTTTCAGTTCTCTCTCAGCCTCTGCCTTTTTCAGTTCTCTCTCAGCCTCTGCCTTTTTCCAGTTCTCTCTCAGCCTCTGCCTTTTTTCTTGTCTCTCTCAGCCTCTGCCTTTTTTTCAGTTCTCTCTCAGCATCTGCCTTTTCCAGTTCTCTCTCAGCCTCTGCCTTTTTCCAGTTCTCTCTCAGCCTCTGCCTTTTTCAGTTCTCTCTCAGCCTCTGCCTTTTTCAGTTCTCTCTCAGCCTCTGCCTTTTCCAGTTCTCTCTCAGCCTCTGCCTTTTTCAGTTCTCTCTCAGCCTCTGCCTTTTCCAGTTCTCTCTCAGCCTCTTCCTTATTTTCAGTTCTCTCTCAGCTTTTGCCTTATTTCCAGTTCTCTCTCAACTTCTTCCTTATTTCCAGTTCTCTCTCAGCTTCTTCCTTATGTCCAGTTCTCTCTCAGCTTCTTCCTTATTTCCAGTTCTCTCTCAGCTTTTGCCTTATTTCCAGTTCTCTCTCAGCTTCAGCCTTATTTCCAGTTCTCTCTCAGCTTTGGCTTTATTTAGTTCTCTCTCAGCCTCGGGCCTTATTTAGTTCTCTCTCAGCATCTGTTGTATTCCCTTTTCTCTCTTAGATTCATCCTTATTTCCAGTTCCCTCTCAGCTTCAGCCTTATTTCCAGTTCTATCTTAGCTTCTGCCTTATTTCCAGTTCTATCTTAGTTTCGGCCTTATTTCCAGTTCCCTCTCAGCTTCGGCCTTATTTCCAGTTCCCTCTCAGCTTTGGCCTTATTTCCAGTTCTCTCTCAGATTTGGCCTTATTTCCAGTTCCCTCTCAGCTTCGGCCTTATTTCCAGTTCCCTCTCAGCTTCGGCCTTATTATCTGTTCTCTCTCAGATTTGGCCTTATTTCCAGTTCCCTCTCAGCTTCGGCCTTATTTCCAGTTCCCTCTCAGCTTCGGCCTTATTATCTGTTCTCTCTCAGATTTGGCCTTTTTCCAGTTCCCTCTCAGCTTCTGCCTTATTTCCAGTTCTATCTTAGTTTCGGCCTTATTTCCAGTTCCCTCTCAGCTTCGGCCTTATTTCCAGTTCCCTCTCAGCTTCGGCCTTATTTCCAGTTCCCTCTCAGCTTCGGCCTTATTTCCAGTTCTCTCTCAGATTTGGCCTTATTTCCAGTTCCCTCTCAGCTTCGGCCTTATTTCCAGTTCCCTCTCAGCTTCGGCCTTATTATCTGTTCTCTCTCAGATTTGGCCTTATTTCCAGTTCCCTCTCATCTTCGGCCTTATTTACAGTTCCCTCTCAGCTTCGGCCTTATTTCTAGTTCTCTCTCAACTTCAGCCTTATTTTCAGTTCTCTCTCAGCTTCAGCCTTATTTCCAGTTCTCTCTCAGCTTCAGCCTTATTTCCAGTTCTCTCTCAGCCTCTTCCTTATTTCCAGTTCTCTCTCAGCTTCAGCCTTATTTTCAGTTCTCTCTCAGCTTCTTCCTTATTTCCAGTCCTCTCTCAGCTTCAGCCTTATTTCCAGTTCTCTCTCAGCTTCGGCCTTATTTCCAGTTCTATCTCAGCTTCGGCCTTATTTCCAGTTCTATCTCAGCTTCGGCCTTATTTCCAGTTCTATCTCAGCTTCGGCCTTATTTCCAGTTCTCTCTCAGCTTCTTCCTTATTTCCAGTTCCCTCTCGGCTTCGGCCTTATTTCCAGTTCCCTCTCAGCTTCGGCCTTATTTACAGTTCCCTCTCAGCTTCGGCCTTATTTCTAGTTCTCGCTCAGCTTCGGCCTTATTTCTAGTTCTCTCTCAACTTCGGCCTTATTTCCAGTTCCCTCTCAGCTTCGGCCTTATTTACAGTTCCCTCTCAGCTTCGGCCTTATTTCTAGTTCTCTCTCAACTTCGGCCTTATTTCCAGTTCTATCTCAGCTTCGGCCTTATTTCCAGTTCTATCTCAGCTTCGGCCTTCTTCTTCTTATTTCTCTGCTGTCTTCCTTTACCTGGAACAAACACAGCTGTAATGCCTTTCACATTTCCTTTACATTATCCAGTCCCTCCCCCTATTCTTCTCATGTTCCATCCTGACCAAATCCCCCTTTTGTTTCTCTCTTTCTCTCACAGCCTGTAGCAGATGTACATAATGCACTTAGGTTAATTTATTTATTTATTGTTTGTTTCTTTGGCAACAGCTAATCTCGCTGGAGTCCACACGAAGTGCAAAATGCAATACAACACAATCACACAATTAGACAGAAACAGACCTGATCAAGGAAACGGAAATTTGATGAATAGTTGTGGATAGCGAACAGAGGGTGATGGTAAGGTGTGTGTGCGTGTGTGTGTGTGTCAGTGAATTGTGCAAAGAACAGGGGGGAGTAGATTTATGGGTTGAGTGTGTGTGGGTGTGTGTATGCAGTCAACAGAATTAGGTATTAAAGGCAGATAATAGCTAAATCTCTATTTCCTATCCCCTTTCCGCATGTACACACACACACACAGACAGACAGACACTCAACCCATAAATCTACTCCCCCTGCTCTTCGCACACTTCACTGACACTGAAACACAAACACTACTAACCTTTAACCTCCCTGATGCTACTGCTCCACAGACAGTAATATGCTCACGCACGCACACATGCACACACAAACACATCTATTGTATGGTGAGACACTTTCTTACATATATATTGAAGGTAAGGTCCATCGGCACAATGATACAGTCTTCATTTGATATGCTGATCAGTTACCAGCAGTCTGCTAGAGTGAGTTTCAGTCTTTATTTGAGATGCTGGAATCCCAGCAAGCACATTTGCTTCCTTAGAAGTTGTGGGAACATACGTTTTTGTTTCTGGGAGCGAATCCATACGTTTCTTGAACGGTAAAATGGAATGTTATTTAAACGGAATAAAACATTTAACCTGTACATTTTTAAGTTGCAGGAAGGTTCTGAGAACGTTTTACTATGGTTCTCTGAAAGTTTTCTGGGGAGCTTTCATTAACATCCTGAGAACGGAAATTATTGATAATTTGAAGGTAGCTAAATAATGTTCTGAGAACATGTTTCAGTAAGAGTTTTAATAACACTTTAGCTTAGGTTAACTGTTTTGCACAGATAAGACACATGGAAATGAATTTGCTTAGGTATTAGTCATGCAAATACATTTATTTTTTATTGTGGCACGGTGTCAGTCAGATTCAAACCTATGAGCTTCTGTTCTTTATCCATTGGAAGGGAATTAGTCGGCTGCTATTAATTCTAGGTCTGGATTCAATCAGATCAAGCATTAACCGGCGTTAGCCAACACCAACATAGCTGAAGTTTTGTCGGTGTCGGAGGTGGAAATGCGCTGGAGCTGTCAAATCGGTTAGCAGCTTCTCTTGATCATTGTGATAAAGCCACACCGTCTCACTCGCGTTAGACGTTCTGAACCAGAAAGTGTAGGCTATATAGAAATAATGATACTCAAATTCAAAATCATTAAACCCAACCGAGGTGTGCAGTATATTACATCTCACACTCCAGTGTTCGAAACAAGGCTGCATGGGATTTCTCTTAAAGCGACTCACAATGCCTGCTTTAGGTATAATGCCAGAAGTAGCACATGGATTTGACTGCTCTAACGCAGTTCCACTTCCGACACTGCCAAAACAACCGCTATGCAGATGTACACTAAAGCAGATCAGATTGAATAGAGCCCTTAGTTTATTCAAACAGACCCCATTTCAAAGGAAACAAGCACTCATTAAGATCAGGTGTGGCCAATTAGTGGGCTCGGCCAACACACCTGAACAAACTTAAAGAAAAAATATTGTTTGGTATTTGTTTCATTATTCCATTATTGATATAGTTACAAAATGTTTTCATGTCAGCAAAACGCAGCATCATATGGTGCAAAATCACTTTAAATATAACCACGAGGAAACCTAATGAAAATGTTACACTAAAGTACTGAAATTCCCACTGAAAAATATTGTTTCTTAACGGAGACATAATGGCGCCGGAGGAGATGGCTGCAGTTTAAAGGCTCTTAACCAATTGTGCTATTGTGTGTGTTTTTTCGCATTATTTTAACTTATTTTTTACATAATGTTTCTGTCATCGTCTCTAATGAACGAAAAGAGCTTCTGGATATCAGAACAGCGATTACTCACCTTGTACTGGAAGAGGATTTTTACTTTAACAATTTGGTCACGAAGGAATTACTTGTGACACCAGACAAGGCCCAAATCCCCATCATTCGCACGAAGAAGAGATGGAGATATTGGGGTCGTAGGTTGAGGTGCCCTGTAAGAATCCGATGGCAAGTGGGTAACCCGTCTCTACCATCAGTCCTATTAGCCAACGTGCAATCATTGGATAATAAACTGGATGAACTCCGATCAAGACTATCAAACCATTGGGACATTAAAAACTGTAATAGCTTATGTTTCACCGAGTCGTGGCTGAATGACGACATGGATAACATATAGCTGGCTGGGATTTCTATGCCTCGGCAAAATAGAACAGCTGCTTCCTGTAAGACAAGAGGTGGCGGTCTGTGTCTATTTGCCAATAACAGCTGGTGCACAAAATCTAATATTAAGTCTCAAGGTTTTGCTCGCCTGAGTTAGAGTATCTCATGATAAGCTGTAGACCACACTATTTACCAAGAGAGTTTTCATCTATGTTTTGTAGCTGTCTATTTACCACCACAAACCGATGCTGGCACTAAGAACGCACTCCCCAAGCTGTATAAGGCCATAAGCAAACAAGAAAATGCTCATCCAGAGGCGGCACTCCAAGTGGCCAGTGACTTTAATGCAGGAAAACTTAAATTTGTTTTACAGAATTTCTACCAGCATGTTGCATATGAAGCTACAGGACCGTTTTTCTAGCACAGACTGGAAATTGTTCCAGGATTCTTCCAATGGCATTGAGGAGTACAACCAGTCACTGGTTTCATCAACAAGTGCATTGATGACGTTGTCCCCACAGTGACCGTACGTACATACTCCAACCAGAAGCCATGGATTACAGGCAACATCTGCACTGGGATAAAGGGTAGAGCTGCCGCTTTCAAGGTGCAGGACTCTAACCCGGATGCTTATAAGAAATCCCGCTATGCCCTCCGACGAACCTCAAACAGGCAAAGCGTCAATACAGGACTAAGATTGAATCTTACTACACCGGGTCCGACTCTCGTCGGATGTGGCAGGGTTTGCAATCTATTACGGACTGCAAAGGGAAGCACAGCCGTGAGCTACCGAGTGACACAAGCCTGCCAGATGAGCTAATTTACATCTATGCATGCTTCGAGGAAACAAACACTGAAGCATGCATGCGAGCACCAGCTGTTCCTGACAACTGTGTGATCACGCTCTCTGTTGCAGATGTGAGTAAGACCTTAAAACAGGTCAACATTCACAAGGCCGAAGGGCCAGACGGATTACCAGGAAGTGTACTCAGAGCATGCGCTGACCAACTGGCAAGTGTCTTAACTGACATTTTCAACTTGTCTGTGACCGAGTCTGTAATACCAACATGTTTCAAGCAGACCACAGTCTCTGTGCCCAAGAACACCAAGATAACCTCCCCGTCTGACGTCTGTAGTCATGAAGTGCTTTGAAAGGCTGGTCATGGCTCACATCAACACCAATATACCAGAAGCCCTGGACCCACTCTAATTTGCATACCGCTCCAACAGATCCACAGATGATGCAATCTCTATTGCACTCCACACTGACATTTCCCACCTGGACAAAAGGAACACCTACATGAGACTGCTATTTGTTGACTACAGCCCAGCGTTCAACACCATAGTGCCCTCAAAGCTCATCACTAAGCTAAGGACCCTGGGACTATACATCTCCTCTGCAACTGGATCCTGGACTTCCTGACGGGCTGCCCCCAGGTGGTAAGGGTAGGTAACAACACATGTGCCACGCTGATCCTCAACACAGGGGCCCCTCAGGGGTGCATGCTCAGTCCCCTCCTGTACTCCCTGTTCACCCATGACTGCATGGCCAAGCATGACTCCAAAACCATTGTTAAGTTTGCAGACGACACAACACTGGTAGGTGATGAGACAGCCTATAGGGAGGAGGTCAGAGACCTGGCAGTGGTGCCAGGATAACAACCTCTCCCTCAACGTGATCAAGACAAAGGAGATGATCATGGATTACAGGAAAAGGAGGGCTGAGCACACCCCCCATTGTCATCGACAGGGCTGTAGTTGAACAGGTTGAGAGCTTCAAGTTCCTTGGTGTCCATCACAAATGACCTGTCATGGTCCAAACACACCAAGTCAGTCTTGAAGAGGGCACGAAAATGCCTATTCCCCCTCAGGAGACTGAAAATATTTGTCATGTGTCCCTTGATCCTCAAAAGGTTCTGCAGCTGCACCATCAAGAGGATCGATGGTATGGCAACTTCTGGGCCTCCGACCGCAAGGCACTACAGAGGGTAGTGCATACGGCCAAGCTTCCTGCCACCCAGGACCTCTATACCAGGTGGTGTCATTGTCAAAGACTCCAGACACTCTAGTCATAGTGTCACACCCTGACCTTAGAGATCCTTTTAATTCTCTATTTGGTTCGGTCAGGGTGTGACTAGGGTGGGCAATCTATGTTTTCTATTTCTTTGTTGGCCTTGTATGGTTCCCAATCAGAGGCAGCTGTCTATTGTTGTCTCTGATTGGGGATCATATTTTGGCAGCCTTTTCCCACTTGTTGTTTGTGGGATCTTGTTTTTGTGTAGCTGCCTGTGAGCAACCCATAACTTCACGTTTAGTTTTCTTCTGTTTTGTTTTTGGTGAGTTTCATATTTATTAAACATGTGGAACTCTAAGTACGCTGCGCCTTAGTCCATTCATTCAGACGAACGTGACAGAAGATCCCACCACCCACGGACCAAGCAGCATGCCCAGGAGGACCAGGGACCAGGGAAAGCCAGGAGTGGACATCCTGGACGTGAGACAAAACCATGGCAGGAGACAGAAGCCTGCCATGGAAGCAGGCGAAGGCAGCGAAGGGGCAACAATGATTACACCGGGGTTCGCTGCCACGACGGAAGCCCGAGAGGCAGCCTCAATAAAAAAAAATTGGGGGGCACATGGGGTGGTCGGCGGAACCGAGGTGTGAACCATAGCCAGATCACACGGGGTTGTCGGCGGAGCCGAGGTGTGAACCAGAGCCTTCTACGCACCGTGTCTCCAGTGCGTCTCCACAGCCCGGTACACCCTGTGCCAGCTCCCCGCACTTGCTTGTGAAGGTTGTCATCTGTCCAGGACACGTTGTGCCAGCTTCACGCTCCAGGCCTTCTGTGTGTCTCCCCAGCCCGGTATCTCCCCACGTCCTGTGCTTGTGAAGGTTGTCATCTGTCCAGGACACGTTGTGCCAGCTTCACGCTCCAGGCCTTCTGTGTGTCTCCCCAGCCCGGTACGTTCTGTGCCAGTTCCACGCACCAGACCTCCAGGGCGCCTCCACAGCATGGTACATCCTGTGCTGGCTCCACGCTCCAGGCCTCCTGTGCATCTCCCCAGCCCGGTACGTTCTGTGCCAGCTCCACGCACCAGGTCTCCTGCGACAGTCTGCAGTACAGAGCCTCCAGCGACGGTCAGCAGTCCAGAGCCTCCAGCAACGGTCTGCAGTCCAGAGCCTCCAGCGATGGTCGGCAGTCCAGAGCCTCCAGCGACGGTCGGCAGTCCAGAGCCTCCAGCGATGGTCGGCAGTCCGGAGCCTCCTGCGACGGTTCCCAGTCCAGAGCCTCTAGTGACGGTTCCCAGTCCGGAGCCTCCAGCGATGGTTCCAAGTCCGGAGCTTCTAGCGGGGGTTCCCAGTCCGTTGTCCTGGGTGAAAGGCAGAACACAGGATCCGCTTCGCGATAGTCATATTCTTGGTCGTACTGATGGTGAGTTGACGCTGCTCTTGTATTCAGTAGTTCTTCTCGACTGTATGTAATGAAACCTAAGATGACCTGGGGTAGTTTACCAGAAAGATGTTTGTTTCTGTCAAGCTGGCTGCACCGACTCCCGATCGTCTCTCCAATGTAATGTAAGAAATAACACGAAAAAAAAAAAAACTGCATAGTTTCCTAGGAACGCGAAGCGAGGCGGCCATCTCTGTCGGCGCCGGAAATACGTGACACATAGACTGTTATCTTTGCTACTGCACGGCAAGCGGTACCGGAGCTTCAAGTCTAAGTCAAAAATGCTTCTTAACAGCTTCTACCTCCATGCCATAAGAGTCCTGAACAGCTAACCAAATGGCTACCCGGACTATTTGCATTGACCCCCCCATTTTTTGAGCTGCTGCTGCTAATCTCTGTTTATTATCAATGCATCGTCACTTTTCCTCTACCTTCATGTACATATTGCCTCAATTACCTTGACTAACCTGTGCCCCCGCACATTGACTCTGTACCTGTACCCCCTGTATATAGCTCAGTTTCTGTTATTTTATTGTTGCTCTTAAAATATTCTATTTTCTTATTTTTTTCACTTGTATTTGTATTTATTTATTGTTTACTTCAGTTGATTTAGTAAATATTTTCCTAACACAAATGTTTTCTTTAAACTGCATCGTTGGTTAAGGGCTTGTAAGTAAGCATTTCACTGTAAGGTGAAATTGTTGTATTCAGCACATGTGACAACTACAATTTTATTTGAATTTGAATCGATTTTTCTCTGAACAATTTGAAAACATTACTTTAAATAGAACCATAAGGAAACCTGTAGGAAACATTATGCTGAAGTACTGAAATTCCCACCTTGTATACATTTTGTGCTTGCTGGGTATCCTGCACCATTCCCAGAAGGTTTTGGGAAGGTTGTATGCAAAATAACCATAGGACAACCACGCTCTCACCAAGCACAAAAAAACATATGGTTCTCAGAACGTTATGTGCTAGCTGGGCTGTTAACAGCAGTATTAAAGAGTCTGATACAATTAGTTTCAGTCTTTATTTGATATGCTGGCCAGTTACCAGCTGTCTGTAACAGTCTGCCAGAGTTAGTTTCAGTTTGGATTTGATATGCTGGCCAGTTACCAGCCATATGTAACAGTCTGCCAGAGTTAGTTTCAGTTTTGATTTGATATGCTGGCCAGTTACCAGCCATATGTAACAGTCTGCCAGAGTTAGTTTCAGTTTTGATTTGATATGCTGGCCAGTTACCAGCTGTCTGTAACAGTCTGCCAGAGTTAGTTTCAGTTTTGATTTGATATGCTGGCCAGTTACCAGCTGTCTGTAACAGTCTGCCAGAGTTAGTTTCAGTTTTGATTTGATATGCTGGCCAGTTACCAGCCATATGTAACAGTCTGCCAGAGTTAGTTTCAGTTTTGATTTGATATGCTGGCCAGTTACCAGCTGTCTGTAACAGTCTGCCAGAGTTAGTTTCAGTTTTGATTTGATATGCTGGCCAGTTACCAGCCGTATGTAACAGTCTGCCAGAGTTAGTTTCAGTTTTGATTTGATATGCTGGCCAGTTACCAGCTGTCTGTAACAGTCTGCTGAAAGGTAGTGTCACTCTTAATTTGCTATGCTGGTCAGTTACCAGCCATATGTAACAGTCTGCCAGAGTTAGTTTCAGTTTTGATTTGATATGCTGGCCAGTTACCAGCCATATGTAACAGTCTGCCAGAGTTAGTTTCAGTTTTGATTTGATATGCTGGCCAGTTACCAGCTGTCTGTAACAGTCTGCGGTAGTGTCACTCTTAATTTGCTATGCTGGTCAGTTACCAGTGTCAGTCTTTTGATTTGATATGCTGGTCAGTTACCAGCTGTCTGTAACAGTCTGCTGAAAGGTAGTGTCACTCTTAATTTGAGTTAGTTTCAGTTTTGATTTGATATGCTGGTCAGTTACCAGCTGTCTGTAACAGTCTGCAGTAGTGTCACTCTTAATTTGTTAGTTTCAGTTCTTGATTTGATATGCTTAATTTGCTATGCCAGTTACCAGCTGTCTGTAACAGTCTGCTGAGAGTTAGTGTCAGTTTTGATTTGCTATGCTGGCCAGTTACCAGCTGTCTGTAACAGTCTGCTGAAAGGTAGTGTCACTCTTAATTTGCTATGCTGGTCAGTTACCAGCCATATGTAACAGTCTGCCAGAGTTAGTTTCAGTTTGGATTGCTGAAAGGTAGTGTCACTCTTAATTTGCTATGCTGGTCAGATATGCTGGCCAGTTACCAGCCATATGTAACAGTCTGTCAGAAAGTTAGTGTCACTCTTAATTTGCTATGCTGGTCAGTTACCAGCTGTCTGTAACAGTCTGCTGAGAGGTAGTGTCACTCTTGATTTGATATGCTGGTCTGCTGAAAGGTAGTTACCAGCCATATGTAACAGTCTGCCAGAGTTAGTTTCAGTTTTTGAGTTTGATATGTCACTCTTAATTTGCTATGCTGGTCAGTTACCAGCTGTCTGTAACAGTCTGCTGAAAGTTAGTTTCACTCTTAATTTGCTATTTGATATGCTGGTCACTCAGTTACCAGCTGTCTGTAACAGTCTGCTGAGAGGTAGTTTCAGTTTTAATTTGCTATGCTGGCCAGTTACCAGCCATATGTAACAGTCTGCTGAAAGGTAGTGTCACTCTTAATTTGCTATGCTGGTCAGTTACCAGCCATATGTAACAGTCTGCCAGAGTTAGTTTCAGTTTGGATTTGATATGCTGGCCAGTTACCAGCCATATGTAACAGTCTGCTGAAAGGTAGTGTCACTCTTAATTTGCTATGCTGGGCCGTTACCAGCTGTCTGTAACAGTCTGCTGAACGGTAGTGTCACTCTTAATTTGCTATGCTGGGCCGTTACCAGCTGTCTGTAACAGTCTGCTGAACGGTAGTGTCACTCTTAATTTGCTATGCTGGGTTACCAGTTACCAGCTGTCTGTAACAGTCTGCTGAACTCTTAATTTGGTAGTGTCACTCTTAATTTGCTATGCTGGTCAGTTACCAGCTGTCTGTAATGTAACAGTCTGCTGAAAGGTAGTGTCACTCTTAATTTGCTATGCTGGTCAGTTACCAGCTGTCTGTAACAGTCTGCTGAAAGGTAGTGTCACTCTTAATTTGCTATGCTGGTCAGTTACCAGCCATATGTAACAGTCTGCTGAAAGGTAGTGTCACTCTTAATTTGCTATGCTGGTCAGTTACCAGCTGTCTGTAACAGTCTGCTGAAAGGTAGTGTCACTCTTAATTTGCTATGCTGGTCAGTTACCAGCTGTCTGTAACAGTCTGCTGAAAGGTAGTGTCACTCTTAATTTGCTATGCTGGTCAGTTACCAGCTGTCTGTAACAGTCTGCTGAAAGGTAGTCTGCTGAAAGGTAGTCACTCTTAATTTGCTATGCTGGTCAGTTACCAGCTGTCTGTAACAGTCTGCTGAAAGGTAGTGTCACTCTTAATTTGCTATGCTGGTCAGTTACCAGCTGTCTGTAACAGTCTGCTGAAAGGTAGTGTCACTCTTAATTTGCTATGCTGGTCAGTTACCAGCTGTCTGTAACAGTCTGCTGAAAGGTAGTGTCACTCTTAATTTGCTATGCTGGTCAGTTACCAGCTAACAGTTCTCTGAAAGTCTGCTAGTGTCACTCTTAATTTGCTAGTATGCTGGTCAGTTACCAGCTGTCTGTAACAGTCTGCTGAAAGGTAGTGTCACTCTTAATTTGCTATGCTGGTCAGTTACCAGCTGTCTGTAACAGTCTGCTGAAAGGTAGTGTCACTCTTAATTTGCTATGCTGGTCAGTTACCAGCTGTCTGTAACAGTCTGCTGAAAGGTAGTGTCACTCTTAATTTGCTATGCTGGTCAGTTACCAGCTGTCTGTAACAGTCTGCTGAAAGGTAGTGTCACTCTTAATTTGCTATGCTGGTCAGTTACCAGCTGTCTGTAACAGTCTGCTGAAAGGTAGTGTCACTCTTAATTTGCTATGCTGGTCAGTTACCAGCCATATGTAACAGTCTGCTGAAAGGTAGTGTCACTCTTAATTTGCTATGCTGGTCAGTTACCAGCCATATGTAACAGTCTGCTGAGTTAGTTCACTTTAATTTTATGATCAGTTACCAGCTGTCTGTAACAGTCTGCTGAAAGGTAGTGTCACTCTTAATTTGCTATGCTGGTCAGTTACCAGCTGTCTGTAACAGTCTGCTGAAAGGTAGTGTCACTCTTAATTTGCTATGCTGGTCAGTTACCAGCTGGTCATATGTAACAGTCTGCTGAAAGGTAGTGTCACTCTTAATTTGCTATGCTGGTCAGTTACCAGCTGTCTGTAACAGTCTGCTGAAAGGTAGTGTCACTCTTAATTTGCTATGCTGGTCAGTTACCAGCTGTCTGTAACAGTCTGCTGAAAGGTAGTGTCACTCTTAATTTGCTATGCTGGTCAGTTACCAGCTGTCTGTAACAGTCTGCTGAAAGGTAGTGTCACTCTTAATTTGCTATGCTGGTCAGTTACCAGCTGTAATTTGCTACCAGCTGTATGTAACAGTCTGCTGAAAGTCACTCTTAATTTGTAGTGTCACTCTTAATTTGCTATGCTGGTCAGTTACCAGCTGTCTGTAACAGTCTGCTGAAAGGTAGTGTCACTCTTAATTTGCTATGCTGGTCAGTTACCAGCTGTCTGTAACAGTCTGCTGAAAGGTAGTGTCACTCTTAATTTGCTATGCTGGTCAGTTACCAGCTGTCTGTAACAGTCTGCTGAAAGGTAGTGTCACTCTTAATTTGCTATGCTGGTCAGTTACCAGCTGTCTGTAACAGTCTGCTGAAAGGTAGTGTCACTCTTAATTTGCTATGCTGGTCAGTTACCAGCTGTCTGTAACAGTCTGCTGAAAGGTAGTGTCACTCTTAATTTGCTATGCTGGTCAGTTACCAGCTGTCTGTAACAGTCTGCTGAAAGGTAGTGTCACTCTTAATTTGCTATGCTGGTCAGTTACCAGCTGTCTGTAACAGTCTGCTGAAAGGTAGTGTCACTCTTAATTTGCTATGCTGGTCAGTTACCAGCTGTCTGTAACAGTCTCACTCTTAATTTCTGCTGACCAGCTGGTAACAGTGTCACTCTTAATTTGCTATGCTGGTCAGTTACCAGCTGTCTGTAACAGTCTGCTGAAAGGTAGTGTCACTCTTAATTTGCTATGCTGGTCAGTTACCAGCTGTCTCTGTAACTAGTCTGCTGAAAGGTAGTGTCACTCTTAATTTGCTATGCTGGTCAGTTACCAGCTGTCTGTAACAGTCTGCTGAAAGGTAGTGTCACTCTTAATTTGCTATGCTGGTCAGTTACCAGCTGTCTGTAACAGTCTGCTGAAAGGTAGTGTCACTCTTAATTTGCTATGCTGGTCAGTTACCAGCTGTCTGTAACAGTCTGCTGAAAGGTAGTGTCACTCTTAATTTGCTATGCTGGTCAGTTACCAGCTGTCTGTAACAGTCTGCTGAAAGGTAGTGTCACTCTTAATTTGCTATGCTGGTCAGTTACCAGCTGTCTGTAACAGTCTGCTGAAAGGTAGTGTCACTCTTAATTTGCTATGCTGGTCAGTTACCAGCTGTATGTAACAGTCTGCTGAACGGTAGTGTCACTCTTAATTTGCTATGCTGGTCAGTTACCAGCCATATGTAACAGTCTGCTGAACGGTAGTGTCACTCTTAATTTGCTATGCTGGTCAGTTACCAGCCATATGTAACAGTCTGCTGAAAGGTAGTGTCACTCTTAATTTGTCAGTTATGCTGGTCTCAGTTACCAGCCATATGTAACAGTCTGCTGAAAGGTAGTGTCACTCTTAATTTGCTATGCTGGTCAGTTACCAGCCATATGTAACAGTCTGCTGAACGGTAGTGTCACTCTTAATTTGCTATGCTGGTCAGTTACCAGCTGTCTGTAACAGTCTGCTGAACGGTAGTGTCACTCTTAATTTGCTATGCTGGTCAGTTACCAGCCATATGTAACAGTCTGCTGAAAGGTAGTGTCACTCTTAATTTGCTATGCTGGGCCGTATTCCCAAAAGCATCTAAGCTAAGTTAATTGTTAGAACCTTTGTAGGAGCATCATTAAATCTCCAATTTGTTTCCCAAAACCATTGCTATTAATGTTACACTTGAAAATGCTCTCATGCCTGCCTCAGACCACTTGTAGAACAGCACACAGGATTCCTGCACATTTTACTGTGTTACAAAGTGCGATAAAAATGTATTTAATTGTTATCCATGGTCAGCATCATTAAATCAATTTGTTTCCCAAAACCATTGCAAAATATATATTCTTAAATGTGATAACTAAAATACAGTCATTGCATAAGTTTTCGGCCCCTTTGTTCAGGCAAGCCTAAATTAGTTTAGGAGTAAAATGTGGCTTAACAAATTACAGAATAAGTTAGATGGACCCACTCTGTGTGTCTGTCCCCCAAACATACAACATCTGTAAGGTTCCTCAGTCAAGTATTGAATTTCAAGCACAGATTCAACTACAAAGACCAGGTAATGTTTAGAAAGCCTCATAAAGAGGTTCTTTATATATTCAGAGAATATAGTGAGAATGATTTATTTCAGCTTTTATTCCTTTCATCATATTCCCAGTGGGTCAAAAGTTGACAGACACTCAATTAGTATTTGGTAGCATTGTCTTTAAATTGTTTAACTTGGATCAAACGTTTTGGGTAGCTTTCCACAAGCTTCCCACAATAAGTTGGGTGAATTTGGGTCTATTCCTCCTGACAGAGCTGGTGTAACTGAATCAGGTTTGAAGGCCTCCTTGCTCGCACACACTTTCTCAATTCTGCCCACAAATATTCTATAGGATTGAGGTCAGGGTTTTGTGATTGCCACTCCAATACCTTGACTATGTTGTCCTTAAGCCATTTTGCCACAACTTTGGAAGTTTGCTTGGGATCATTGTCCATTTGGAAGACCCATTGGCGACCAAGCTTTAACGTCCTGACTGATGTCTTGAGATGTTGCTTCAATATATCCACATAATTGACCTACCATATGATGCCATCTATTTTGTGAAGTGCACCAGTCCCTCCTGCAGCAAAGCACCCCCACAACATAATGCTGCTACCCCAGTGCTTCACGGTTGGGATGGTGTTCTTCGGCTTGCAAGCCTCCCCCTTTTTCCTCCAAGCATAGTGATGGTCATTATGGCCAATCAGTTCTATTTTTGTGTCATCAGACCAGAGGACATTTCTCCAAAAAGTATGATCTTTGTCCCCATGTGCAGTTGCAAACCGTAGTCTGGCTTTTTTCTGGCGGTTTTGGAGCAGTGGCTTCTTCCTTGCTGAGCGGCATTTCAGGTTATGTCAATATAGGACTCGTTTTACTGTGGTTATAGATACTTTGTACCTGCTTCCTCCAGCATCATCACAAGGTCCTTTGCTGTTGTTCTGGGATTGATTTGCACTTTTCGCACCAAAGTACGTTCATCTCTAAGAGACAGAACACGTCTCCTTCCTGAGCGGTATGACGACTGTGTGGTCCTTTGATGTTTATACTTGCGTACTATTGTTTGTACAGATGAATGTGGTACCTTCAGGCATTTGTAAATTGCTACCAAGGATGAACCAGACTTGTGGAGGTCTACAATTTTGTTCTGAGGTCTTCGCTGATTTCTTTTGATTTTCACAATGTCAAGCAAAAAGGCACTGAGTTTAAAGGTAGGCCTTGAAATACATCTACAGGTACACCTCCAATTGGCTGAAATAAAAAATCCGCCTGTCAGAAACTTCTAAAGCCATGACATCATTTTCTGGAATGTTCCAAGCTGTTTGAAGGCATATTCAACTTAGTGTATGTAAACTTCTGACCCACTGGAATTGTGATACAGTGAATTATAAGTGAAATAATCTGTCTGTAAACAATTGTTGGAAAAATGACTTGTGTCATGCACACAGTTGACGTCTTAACCGACTTGCCAAAACTGTAGTTTGTTTACAAGAAATTTGTGGAGTGGTTAAAAAACTAGTTTTAATGACTCCAACCTAAGTGTTTGTAAACTTCCGACTTCAACTGTAAGTTTTAAACGAACTAGGGCATTTTGAAACGCAATAAAGTCAGATTGCAGCTCTAACAATGCCTGGTCTACAGTTGAGGCAATGGCATACGTACCAGTATCATCTGCATTTAGATGCATATTACAGGTTTGAACAGAAAGACCAATATTATTTATATAAATAGTAAAGAAAACAGGTCCCAATAACGGCCCCTGTGGTACACCTTTCGGGAATATCCAGAAACCTAGACTTAACACAATCCGAAATCACACATTGTGTCCTGTCTGACAGATAATTCCCAAACCACTTGCAAGAAGCCTGATCCGGGCTTATTTCAGTCAACCTTTGAGTGAGAGTGTGAAGGTCAACAGTGTCAAAGGCCTTGGAAAAGTCTAGAAATAGGAAGCACAACGATTTTTATGATCTAAACAATATAACACAGCTGAAACAGTGCTATGCCCAGGTTGAAAACCGGATTGGTGCACATTAAGAATAGAGTGAGAAGTTATAAAAGTTCTGAGCTGACAGTTGGCCAGGGATTCTAAAACTTTGGAAAGGCAAGATAATTTGGAGATTGGAGGGTAGTTATCTACTGTAAGTCAGAAGGATCTCCTCCTTTATGTAGTGGGAGAACATGTGCCTCTTTCCAGATCTTAGGGATAACACCAGAAACAATTGTCAAATTAAAGATTTAGGTCAATGGTTCTGCAATAAGTGGGCCAGAGAGCTGCAGTAAGAACGGATTGAGTGACAGCCCACATGGATTGTTTTTTACATCAATCTTTAGCAAAGCACTTAGTACATCATAGACATCAAATAAAATATGAAAATAAGGCGTGTGAGTTTATTAGTGCATAATTCTCTACAATCTGCTCTGAGGTGACTAGAGGACTCTCTCTAGTAGAATGAGATTCATTTTCAGAGTCTATCCTTTCAGACAGGTGGCCAGCTGAAGGAAAATGGTAATTAAGCACCACAAATGTTGTCGAGTATGGATGGGACCAGAGGCTCTAGGAACCTGCTGGGTCAATGAGGAGGTGGAGTTTTGTTTCAATGTTTTGACCACTTTCCATAAGTTAGCTGGATTCCCACCACTCTCCGATACACAATTTGAGAAATATGTTGATTTTGCTTTTCTAACGAGAGATAGACATCTATTTCTCAAATGTCTGACGGACTGCCAATCAGCATTAGATTTAGTTAGTCTAGCCTTAGCCCAAGTTACCTTTCTTTCCTAGATGGGAAGCAATAACACATGAGACATTCAATTTCTCTTTAAGAATGGTCAAGTTAATAATTATGCTGTGGATTATGTATTAAACCACCCAGACACATCACATATGCAGTCGTCCATCTGAACTGTGCTGCAGGACAGGAATGAAAGTGCTCAGGGATGTTACAATAAGGCCAGTTACAGAGTTCAATGGTTGTGATGAAAGAAAACTGACTCAACAACATTGTAGTGGCTCCACAATAATGACTTACATGACAGAATGAAAAGAAGAATAAAATATACAGAATACAAATATTCCAAAACATGCATCTTGTATGCAACAAGGCACTAAAGTAAAACTGCAACAACAACAAAAAACATGCAAAAGGAATGCACTTTTTGGCCTAAATGTAAAACCTTATGTTTGGAGCAAATCCAACACAACACATCACTAGGTAAGTGCCTCCTTATGTCCAAGCATGGTGGTGGCTACATCATGGTATGGGTATGCTTGACATTGGCACATACTGGGGAGTTTTTTCAGGGAAAAAGAAACAGGATGCAGCTAAGCACAGTGAAAATCCTAGAGGAAAACCTGTATCAGTCTGCTTTACACCAGACACTGAGAGGCATTCACCTTTTAGCAGGGCAATAACCTATAACACAAGGACAAATCTACGCTGGAGTTGCTTACCAAGAAGACAGTGAATGTTCCTGAGTGGCCAAGTCACAGTTTTGACTTAGATCTGCTTACAAATCTATGGCAGAACATAAAATGGCTGTTTAGCCATGATCCCTAACATATTGGCAGAGCTTGAAGAATTATAAAAAGAATAATGGGCTAATATTGCACAATCCAGGTGTGTAAAGCTTTTAGAGACCCAAGAAGACTCACAGCTGTAATTGCTGCCAAAGGTGTTTCTAACATGCATTGACTCAGGGAGCTAAATACTTATGCAACGATTATATTTTAATTATTTAGTTTCGATTAAATCATTAAAAAAGTTAAAAATGTTCTTCCACATTGAGTTTTTGTGCAGGTTGTTGACAAAACATTATAAATACATCCATTATAATCCCACTTTGTAACATAATAAAATGTGATAAATCCAAGGGGTATGAATAACTTTGCAAGGCGCTGTATGTGCGTCGTAAGATGCTTTCTGCCCTCCTGCATCACTTTATACACATATGTACAAGATCTCCTCTAAACATAGAATCGAGTGGTTTATCCATCTCTCTAAGACCATCGATAACTTCTGAACAAGGTTGACAAAAAATATAAAGTTGCCAATGTCTTTGCAATTGATACAAACAAGTGACCTATAAAAATATGCTTCAAATGAAAACCGAGATGACCATTAAAATATAAACAGTAGGCTATAGGCATATTTCAATCATATTGAAATACATTTCATGTTCAATGATTTGAGTTCTATTTTGCTACTTGTAGGCTACTGTCTGTAATTTGTCTCAATATATTTAATGATGTGTAGTCTAACATGTGCATAATTATGTGCCAAATCTGTGATTTAGCCATATTTATTGGGTAAGCATAAGAACAAGCCACCTCAAAATTTGCAGCCGTAGGTGGTAATATCTCTCTTGGAGCTGATCCGTCATCAGTATTGTGAAATCATTTTAATGTTAAGGTAAGATATGAATGGAGAAAGCTGATCTGAGAGCAGCACTTCCTTTCTTTCGATCATGTCAGTATGGACACATGCTCCAACGATGCACTTCACCACCATTCTCTCTGTGTGGTGTTTGGAAAGCATCGTTAGAACACTCTTAATTGTAAGTTCCATTTCCATGAGAAAACCGGGTCCTGGTCAGTTAATAGTCTTCTGTAACAGTCTGCTACAGTTAGTTTAGGTTTTCATTTAATATGCTGGTAAGTTACCAGCTGCCTGGACCAGTCTGCTGGAGTTAGTTTAGGTTTTCATTTAATACGCTGGTCAGTTACCAGCTGTCTGGACCAGTCTGCTGGAGTTAGTTTAGGTTTTCATTTAATACGCTGGTCAGTTACCAGCTGTCTGGACCAGTCTGCTAAAGTTAGTTTAGGTTTTCATTTAATACGCTGGTCAGTTACCAGCTGTCTGGACCAGTCTGCTGGAGTTAGTTTAGGTTTTCATTTAATACGCTGGTCAGTTACCAGCTGTCTGGACCAGTCTGCTACAGTTAGTTTAGGTTTTCATTTAATACGCTGGTCAGTTACCAGCTGTCTGGACCAGTCTGCTACAGTTAGTTTAGGTTTTCATTTAATACACTGGTCAGTTACCAGCTGTCTGGACAGGTCTGCTAAAGTTAGTTTAGGTTTTCATTTAATACGCTGGTCAGTTACCAGCTGTCTGGACCAGTCTGCTGGAGTTAGTTTAGGTTTTCATTTAATACGCTGGTCAGTTACCAGCTGTCTGGACCAGTCTGCTGGAGTTAGTTTAGGTTTTCATTTAATACGCTGGTCAGTTACCAGCTGTCTGGACCAGTCTGCTGGAGTTAGTTTAGGTTTTCATTTAATACGCTGGTCAGTTACCAGCTGTCTGGACCAGTCTGCTACAGTTAGTTTAGGTTTTCATTTAATACGCTGGTCAGTTACCAGCTGTCTGGACCAGTCTGCTAAAATTAGTTTAGGTTTTCATTTAATACGCTGGTCAGTTACCAGCTGTCTGGACCAGTCTGCTACAGTTAGTTTAGGTTTTCATTTAATACACTGGTCAGTTACCAGCTGTCTGGACCAGTCTGCTAAAGTTAGTTTAGGTTTTCATTTAATACGCTGGTCAGTCACCAGCTGTCTGGACCAGTCTGCTGGAGTTAGTTTAGGTTTTCATTTAATACGCTGGTCAGTTACCAGCTGTCTGGACCAGTCTGCTGGAGTTAGTTTAGGTTTTCATTTAATACGCTGGTCAGTTACCAGCTGTCTGGACCAGTCTGCTACAGTTAGTTTAGGTTTTCATTTAATACGCTGGTCAGTTACCAGCTGTCTGGACCAGTCTGCTACAGTTAGTTTAGGTTTTCATTTAATACGCTGGTCAGTTACCAGCTGTCTGGACCAGTCTACTGGAGTTAGTTTAGGTTTTCATTTAATACGCTGGTCAGTTACCAGCTGTCTGGACCAGTCTGCTGGAGTTAGTTTAGGTTTTCATTTAATACGCTGGTCAGTTACCAGCTGTCTGGACCAGTCTGCTGGAGTTAGTTTAGGTTTTCATTTTAGTCAGTTACCAGCTGCCTGGACCAGTCTGCTGGAGTTAGTTTAGGTTTTCATTTAATACGCTGGTCAGTTACCAGCTGTCTGGACCAGTCTGCTGGAGTTAGTTTAGGTTTTCATTTAATACGCTGGTCAGTTACCAGCTGTCTGGACCAGTCTGCTGGAGTTAGTTTAGGTTTTCATTTAATACGCTGGTCAGTTACCAGCTGTCTGGACCAGTCTGCTACAGTTAGTTTAGGTTTTCATTTAATACGCTGGTCAGTTACCAGCTGTCTGGACCAGTCTGCTGGTCAGTTACCAGCTGTCTGGACCAGTCTGCTACAGTTTTTAGGTTTTCATTTAATACGCTGGTCAGTTACCAGCTGTCTGGACCAGTTTCAGTTAGTTTAGGTTTTCATACGCTGGTCAGTTACCAGCTGTCTGGACCAGTTTGCTAAAGTTAGTTTAGGTTTTCATTTAATCTGGTCAGTTACCAGCTGTCTGGACCAGTCTGCTACAGTTAGTTTAGGTTTTCATTTAATACACTGGTCAGTTACCAGCTGTCTGGACCAGTCTGCTAAAGTTAGTTTGGTTTTCATTTAATACGCTGGTCAGTTACCAGCTGTCTGGACCAGTCTGCTGGAGTTAGTTTAGGTTTTCATTTAATACGCTGGTCAGTTACCAGCTGTCTGGACCAGTCTGCTGGAGTTAGTTTAGGTTTTCATTTAATACGCTGGTCAGTTACCAGCTGTCTGGACCAGTCTGCTGGAGTTGGTTTAGTTAGTTTAGGTTTTCATTTAATACGCTGGTCAGTTACCAGCTGTCTGGACCAGTCTGCTACAGTTAGTTTAGGTTTTCATTTAATACGCTGGTCAGTTACCAGCTGTCTGGACCAGTTTAGGTTTTCTGCTGGTCAGTTAGTTTGGACCAGTCTGGTTTTTAGGTTTTCATTTAATACGCTGGTCAGTTACCAGCTGTCTGGACCAGTCTGCTAAAGTTAGTTTAGGTACCAGCTGTCTGGTCAGTCTGCCAGCTGTCTGGACCAGTCTGCTGGAGTTAGTTTAGGTTTTCATTTAATACGCTGGTCAGTTACCAGCTGTCTGGACCAGTCTGCTGGAGTTAGTTTAGGTTTTCATTTAATACGCTGGTCAGTTACCAGCTGTCTGGACCAGTCTGCTACAGTTAGTTTAGGTTTTCATTTAATACGCTGGTCAGTTACCAGCTGTCTGGACCAGTCTGCTACAGTTAGTTTAGGTTTTCATTTAATACGCTGGTCAGTTACCAGCTGTCTGGACCAGTCTGCTGGAGTTAGTTTAGGTTTTCATTTAATACGCTGGTCAGTTACCAGCTGTCTGGACCAGTCTGCTGGAGTTAGTTTAGGTTTTCATTTAATACGCTGGTCAGTTACCAGCTGTCTGGACCAGTCTGCTGGAGTTAGTTTAGTTAGTTTAGGTTTTTAGTTTAGGTTTTTTTTCATTTAATACGCTGGTCAGTTACCAGCTGTCTGGACCAGTCTGCTGGAGTTAGTTTAGGTTTTCATTTAATACGCTGGTCAGTTACCAGCTGTCTGGACCAGTCTGCTGGAGTTAGTTTAGGTTTTCATTTAATACGCTGGTCAGTTACCAGCTGTCTGGACCAGTCTGCTACAGTTAGTTTAGGTTTTCATTTAATACGCTGGTCAGTTACCAGCTGTCTGGACCAGTCTGCTGGAGTTAGTTTAGGTTTTCATTTAATACGCTGGTCAGTTACCAGCTGTCTGGACCAGTCTGCTACAGTTAGTTTAGGTTTTCATTTAATACGCTGGTCAGTTACCAGCTGTCTGGACCAGTCTGCTACAGTTAGTTTAGGTTTTCATTTAATACGCTGGTCAGTTACCAGCTGTCTGGACCAGTCTGCTACAGTTAGTTTAGGTTTTCATTTAATACGCTGGTCAGTTACCAGCTGTCTGGACCAGTCTGCTACAGTTAGTTTAGGTTTTCATTTAATACGCTGGTCAGTTACCAGCTGTCTGGACCAGTCTGCTACAGTTAGTTTAGGTTTTCATTTTTGGTCAGTTACCAGCTGTCTGTCTGTCAGTTAGTTTAGGTTTTCAGCTGGTCAGTTACCAGCTGTCTGGACCAGTCTGCTACAGTTAGTTTAGGTTTTCATTTAATACGCTGGTCAGTTACCAGCTGTCTGGACAGTCTGCTACAGTTAGTTTAGGTTTTCATTTAATACGCTGGTCAGTTACAGACCAGTCTGCTGGAGTTAGTTTAGGTTTTCATTTAATACGCTGGTCAGTTACCAGCTGTCTGGACCAGTCTGCTGGAGTTAGTTTAGGTTTTCATTTAATACGCTGGTCAGTTACCAGCTGTCTGGACCAGTCTGCTGGAGTTAGTTTAGGTTTTCATTTAATACGCTGGTCAGTTACCAGCTGTCTGGACCAGTCTGCTACAGTTAGTTTAGGTTTTCATTTAATACGCTGGTCAGTTACCAGCTGTCTGGACCAGTCTGCTGGAGTTAGTTTAGGTTTTCATTTAATACGCTGGTCAGTTACCAGCTGTCTGGACCAGTCTGCTGGAGTTAGTTTGTCTGTTCAGACTATTTCAGACTGTTTTTCTGATTTCGAGGCAGACAGACAGACAGACAGACAGACAAGCAGACAGACAGACAGACAGACAGACAGACAGACAGACAGACAGGCAGGCAGGCAGGCAGGCAGGCAGGCAGGCAGGCTGACAGGCAGACAGACAGACAGACAGACAGACAGACAGACAGACAGACAGACAGACAGACAGACAGAATTGGGTCGTCTGGGGCAGGGCTTGATGTAATGACTGATTTAATTGTACCTCCATCAAACGCTTCCTTACCAGAAAACCACATTGCTGATTTGCCTAGGAAAATCCTGGAGGAGGAACAGAGCAGGCTTCTACAGAAATGGAGTTAAAAGTATGGAAACCAGTGTAGAATGAACCCATTGTCCTTTACAAATCAGTGTGTTACACACAGTACATTTGTGTATGTTTTTGGTGTTGCCAGATGAGTGTTCATGTGTAGTCTCTAGTGCGTGTGTGTGTGTGTTTGTGTGTGTGGGTGCGTGCGTGCATGTGTGTGTGTGCGTATGTGTGTGGGATTGAGGCTGAAAGGGGATAGCAGGACAAGGGGCTGAGGTAAGGGTGAAGGGGGTTTGGGAGGTTAGGGGGTTAGGGAATTGGAGGGTGTAATTAACCCATGGTTTCAGTTCCTCTGAGTCTGAAAACCTGTGACAGGAACAAGTTAGAGAACACAGTTAGTGGAGAAAACTATTTTCTGTACAAATAGCTTGGCCATTTACACTGCATGTTAGTGCAAAAGACACATTGCATAAGATTGTTTTTTCTTTTGAAAACCTGGAAATTTCTCCTAAAATGAATGAAGAAGACAGAAAAGGGGAAAAAGAAGAATCATTCACTCTAAGATGGCAAAGGGACAATGAATGTAATATGAAATGTTTTCTCCTGTTGGGTTGTCTAGTTCACGTTCATTCTGTTGTGTTGTCTAGTTCACATTCATTCTGTTGTGCTGTCTAGTTCATGTTCATTCTGTTGGGTTGTCTATTTCATGTTCATTCTGTTGGGTTGTCTAGTTCACGTTCATTCTGTTGTCTGTAATCGAACCGACAAATGGTGATACTCCAGATTCTCAACTAGTCTAAAAAGGTCAGTTTTATTGGTTCTTTAATCAGAACAACAGTTTTCAGCTGTGCTTACATAATTGCAAAAAGGTTTTCTAATGAACAATTAGCCTTTTAAAATTATAAACTTGGATTAGCTAACACAACGTGCCATTGGATCTCAGGAGTGATGGTTGCTGATAATGGGTCTCTGTATGCCTATGTACTGTAGATATTCCATTCAAAATAAGCCATATCCAGCAACAATAGTCATTTACAACATTAACAATGTCTACACTGCATTTCTGATCAATTTGATGTTATTTTACTGGACAAAAAAAGTGCTTTTCTTTCAAAAACAAGGACATTTCTAAGTGACCCCAAACTTTTGAACGGTAGTGTATTTGTTATTCTTGTTAAATAATAACATCATTTTTTTAAGGGTTTAATATTGGATTGGTGTTATTGGTGTCATTATGTAAATGACCCGGGCTATTGAGTCAGAGTGAGTATATTTGCGTGTGATTGGGAAGATTTAGTCACAATAGTGTGTTCAGTGTTCCATGGCTCAAGCCCCTCTTGGGCTCCCAGTTCATTGGCCCCAGTCCCACAGTTCAGGCATGGTAAACATGAAGCAAACCAAGGATTGATATGGATATCCCCAAAGCTGCACAGCCTTCTGCTGTGTGTGTGTTTGTGTATGTCTGCTAGGTAATGACTGTTTCAGAGCATATGTGTGAGGTGTGTGTGTGAGTGCCAGCCAGCAACTATACACACTCTGTACTCAGACAATAGAGCCTCTGCTTTGCCCACAGGCTGCTCACTCATATTGTGAATTGTCACATTTGACGGATGGCTTCGTTAGTCATGCAATTTCCTGGAGCTGGTCTGGTGTGTGTGTGACTTTAAATTCAAATTGAACTTAGGAACATAGAACACGGCAGCATGATGGGACTGAGAAGAAAAATGAACGAATTGGCATTTCTGACACACACCTTCACATACATTCACATGCACGCACACGGGTGCATACACTTGTACAAAGTTGGGTGGACAATTGTTTGTTTTTTAAATGAAGATGCATAAAGGGAGGTATGGGAACAGTCAAGGAAAGGAATTATCCAAGAATATTTAGGTAACTGACAATCCAAAAGTGTAGGATGGAGAGTGAAGGGAGAGAGTGAGAGACAAAGAAAGAGGGAGAGAGAGGGAGAAGGAAAGAGAGGGGGGCTGAGAAGTTGAAACCTAAGCTTTCTGGACCTATTTTCCATCCCTTCAGGCATTATGTGGCTTGTAAAAAATGTGCTGTATATTTGAAGTGTTGGATCACGTGACAGAGGCAGGGTTTGTGAATCAAAGTGCATAATGATTTCAGTGGGGGGAGAGAGAGAGCAAGAAGAGAGAGAGAGTGTGTGAGTGACTGAGCAAGTGAGTGAGAGAGGGGGAGAGAGCGAGAAAAGAAAAAAGCGAGAGGAAAGCGGAATGCAACAGGCCGTGCTTATTCTTCGCTCTGAGAGGGACTTCTGACTGACCAACTGATCTCCACTACACTTCTCCTCTGTTCACCTCTCCTTTCACTCTCTTCCTTCATCCGTCTGTCTGTGCTCCAGACACAATCCAGATCCGGTGAGTTTGGGTTTCTGATTGAGCGTTACAGACGAAAACATCTCTCTTTTTCCAGTTTTTTTTTTCTTTCTTTCTGAGTCTTTCTGTGGATTTGCGAGAGAAGGAAAGACAAAGAGAACATGTCAGAGCAGGACTGAGACAAGAGAGAGAGAGAGTGTGTGTGTGTGTGTGTGTGTGTGTGTGTGTGTGTGTGTGTGTGTGTGTGTGTGTGTGTGTGTGTGTGTGTGTGTGTGTGTGTGTGTGTGTGTGTGGACGGGGAGACAATTGAAACAGAGTGTTTGTGTGTGTTTGGGGAGGATTGGGACGCTACGAGGGGAGAGTTTGAGTTTCCAGAGGACAGCTTAATTGAGAACAGAGATTTAAAGAGAGAGGAAGGAAAACGAGTGAGTGAGAAAGACATAAAAAAGGAGAGGAATGAAAGAAGATCTTTCTTGTGCTCTTGTGCTCGACCATTATTATGTGTGTGAGTGCATGTGCAGTATTGTATGCGTGAATGCCAGTGCGTGTGATATGTTCAGGTTTCTGTATGTTCTTTGCGTTCTTGTGTGTGTTGCCGATTGTATGACATCTTCTATCTTTTCATTTTCAAACATGCTCAAATTCCCAATGTGACATACTGACATGAACACTGTGTTTTCTATTTGTTGCATGACACAATATATTCTCACATCGGCCTGCACTAACGTTTATATTATGGGGACATATACTGTTTGTCAGTGTAATGCACCTCCGTGTCTTTATAGTATGTGTACTTGTATGTCAGTATATTTCCTCCCTATGCCATTATACATGTGCACATATATGTCCGTGTAATTCCATCTCAATTACTTTGTAATATGTGTCTTTACATGTCATTATATTTCCGCCCCCATGTTATGGTCACACACAGCAAGAAGCACAGACCTATTATGTGGTAGCTACTGTAGGAGTAGACAAAGCCAGCCACCATACAAACTCTGTACTCAGACATTAGGACCTCTGCTTTGCCCACTGCTTTGTGTGTGTGTGTGTGTGTGTGTGTGTGTGTGTGTGTGTGTGTGTGTGCATGTGTGTGTGTGTGTGTGTGTGTGTGTGTGTGTGTGTGTGTGTGTGTGTGTGTGTGTGTGCGTGCGTGTGTGTGTGTGTGTGTGTGTTCAGAGGTGTTATGCACCCTTATTTTAGAGGGGGCATGAAGTACATGGGAAAGGAGGAGGTGGTGGTAGTTTCAAGAGTCATTGTTCCTAATGCTATATAAAAAATATGTTTTTTTCTACATAGGTTATGTAAGCATACCTCTTTAACTGTTCAATTGTCATTTACATGAGAGTGTCATTCTGACTGATGTAAATCACACATCTCAATATACTGCACTAATATGCCTGGGATATTACATCCACATTACAACACTGTACAAGGGATCATAACACACATCATCAGTACATGCACATATCATGACATCATAATTAATACATAAATATCATAACATATCATAAGGTACCAGATTACATTTAAACCAAGCATGTTTCTGTATATCTAAGCATACCTCTTGAGCTGCCTGTATCCTCCTGACTGGTGGTAAATACAAAATGTAAGAAACTAAATATGCTTCTCTGTATCTCTGCTCTGAGTAAAATATTCAAAGGAATGCAAGTCTTATTCAGTGCATTAGTAATTGCTTGCTTTTTAAAAGTCTAGTCACCTTGCTGGCAGGCATGCCAGCTAAGATAGTTAGACAAGCTAGCTACTCTAACTTGATAGCCTGAAATGGCTTGGTAGCTATGATGAGGTGGGGAGATTGGGAACCGATAGTATCTAGCTGGCTAGCTAAAGCCAACTTCATAAAGTTGCTATTACAGAGAAAGAACAAAACGTTTTTTTTTTATAAATAAAAAAGTTATCAATAGGCTACATAGCTTGATCAAATGAATTTACAAACATACTTCCTGCGAGTCCTGCCCAGCACCGCCAGCTAAAATCAAATCAAACACTGTGTGTTACTGGACTCTCTCCTCCTCCACTGACGATACTGTCTGCATGCACTAGAGTATCTAGCGTCCCACCTAGCATATCTTTGCTCCTCAGTGCACCTTGGAAGGAACCACTTACTAAGGAGAATGTGTGTGTGTGTGTGGGGGGGGGGGGGGGTCAGTGTGCTCCCTCCACAAAATACGGCTGACAGATATTTTTATACATAATTAAACGTGGACTTATGAGTGAAGTTTAGTAATTCATTCAGCAATCTGACAAATCACAAACAAGAGCAGGGTAAAGGGGGAAAAGGGAAAAAGAAAGAGGACAAGTCTGCCTCTGTGCCCCTTATGGGCATATGTGTGTGCACCAGCTTACATGTCTGAACGTGTGTGTATGAGTGTGTGTGCACCAGCTTACATGTCTGAACGTGTGTGTATGAGTGTGTGTGCACCAGCTTACATGTCTGAACGTGTGTGTATGAGTGTGTGTGCACCAGCTTACATGTCTGAACGTGTGTGTATGAGTGTGTGTGCACCAGCTTACATGTCTGAACGTGTGTGTATGAGTGTGTGTGCACCAGCTTACCAGCTTACATGTCTGAACGTGTGTGTATGAGTGTGTGTGCACCAGCTTACATGTCTGAACGTGTGTGTGTATGAGTCTGAACGTGTGTGTATGAGTGTGTGTGCACCAGCTTACATGTCTGAACGTGTGTGTGTGCACCAGCTTACATGTCTGAACGTGTGTGTGTGTGTGTGCACCAGCTTACATGTCTGAACGTGTGTGTATGAGTGTGTGTGCACCAGCTTACATGTCTGAACGTGTGTGTATGACGTGTGTGTGAGTGTGTGTGCACCAGCTTACATGTCTGAACGTGTGTGTATGAGTGTGTGTGCACCAGCTTACATGTCTGAACGTGTGTGTATGAGTGTGTGTGCACCAGCTTACATGTCTGAACGTGTGTGTATGTGTGTGTGTGCACCAGCTTACATGTCTGAACGTGTGTGTATGAGTGTGTGTGCACCAGCTTACATGTCTGAACGTGTGTGTATGAGTGTGTGTGCACCATGTCTGCGTGTGTGTATGAGTGTGTGTGCACCAGCTTACATGTCTGAACGTGTGTGTATGAGTGTGTGTGCACCAGCTTACATGTCTGAACGTGTGTGTATGAGTGTGTGTGCACCAGCTTACATGTCTGAACGTGTGTGTATGAGTGTGTGTGCACCAGCTTACATGTCTGAACGTGTGTGTGTGTGTGTGTGCACCAGCTTACATGTCTGAACGTGTGTGTATGAGTGTGTGTGCACCAGCTTACATGTCTGAACGTGTGTGTATGAGTGTGTGTGCACCAGCTTACATGTCTGAACGTGTGTGTATGAGTGTGTGTGCACCAGTGTGTGCACCACATGTCTGAACGTGTGTGTATGAGTGTGTGTGCACCTGCTTACATGTCTGAACGTGTGTGTATTAGTGTGTGTGCACCAGCTTACATGTCTGAACATGTGTGTATGAGTGTGTGTGCACCAGCTTACATGTCTGAACGTGTGTGTATGAGTGTGTGTGCACCAGCTTACATGTTTAAACGTGTGTGTATGAGTGTGTGTGCACCAGCTTACATGTCTGAACGTGTGTGTATGACTGTGTGTGCACCAGATTACATGTCTGAACGTGCGTACACACATTTGTGACTTACTCATACAGTGTGCATGTGCACAATTCTTCGCAAAAGCAACATATACACATCAATTGTGTTTTACATGTACAGTATTAAGTTATGAACGGTATAAACATTGCAAACTTGTAAACTGTTTGTTGCCCTGTTTACTTCATTTGTTCAAATTAAAACTTTTGCTATCATTGTCTGTGGAACAAGCTATAGTTAAGCTGTTGTCTTCCTTCTTGCTGTGATGTAATACTGATCAATAATAGTGTGCTGACCTCGGTGTGCTGATCTATGGCATATTGCTCTATGCTATGCCTATCCTGCCCCTTGCCAATGTAGCGGACTCCCGACAAATCTATTCCAGATGTATTTTCCTAATGTCTGATGGAATATTAGTGAGCACATCCAGTAACTGTCTTGGCATGGAGTGATGAGGATGAGGAGGAGGATTGCTGAATGAATTACTAAACTTCACTCATAAGCCCACGTTTAATTATCTATAAAAAGATCTGTCAGCTGTATTTTGTGGAGGGAGCACACACACTTCCCTAAGAGATGAACACAACACAACACACCATTCTGTATGTCCCACCAGAGTGAGGGCCAGCTCTAGTAAAAGCAATGTGTATATAGTGGCTTGGCAGACACCATGGTCAGAGTGTGTCTAAATTTACTACATGGAGAGTCCCCTTCTCTTATTCTCTACCTCCACAACTCTCTGTGTCACTTACTCAGACTGGATATCTTTCTCTTATTCTCTACCACCAGAACTCTATGTGTCACTTCCTCAGACTGGATATCTTTCTCTGTGTGAGTGAAGTCAGTGGAGTTTTACTACAGTTATTCATCACTGTATATGTGATGTGTCAGAGTACTCATGTCTTTGTGTGTTAGTGATCCTGGTATTTATGAGAAGTGCCAATCACGTGTATAATGTTTTGTGTGAGTCGCTGTGAATAGAAACATTGAGTGTAAGAGTGTAGTTAACTGTGTGTGTGTGTGTGTGTGTGTGTGTGTGTGTGTGTGTGTGTGTGTGTGTGTGTGTGTGTGTGTGTGTGCGTGCGTGCGTGCGTGCGTGCGCGTGTGCGTGTGTGTGTGTGGTGCTTGTTAATGTGTGTGGTTGGTGCGTGTTGTGTGGCTGGAGGTATGAGTTTGAAGTCAAAGATCCAAACACTAATGTTCCCATACCCAAGATGCTTGGAGAGTGTCAACTAATGGCCCTCAGCAACAATACTCTCAGTCCCACCGAACTCCCAGGTCAGCCATTAGCACAGGTCTAGGATCAGCTTATCCTCTCTAATCCCTAACCTTAACCATCAGGGTGGAAAATGATAAACTGACTCTAGATCAGTGTCTTAGAGATCTAAATTCCATACGCCAATGACTACCATCTGATCTTCATTTTGTTATCTACATTCCCTGATTCACATATGGGGATTAGTTTAGTTGGTTAGATATACTGTAGGTATTTCATTCTTATGTGTAACTGTTCTGGGGGTCTGGAAATGGAAACAGTCGTATAGCCAAATTTCTTTGTACAATTTTATGCTGTTGTAAAAACTTGTTTTGATAGCATTTGTTTATGCATAAATGTGTATACTTTTGTAGTTTAAACTCATTCCCCTCTCTTGTGTATGCGTGTATGTGTGTGTTTGTGTGCGAGTGTGTGAAAGCTTGTCTGTCAGCGCTGTGTTTTATAACCAAACTCACCTGACCTGACAGACTGACGTTTCTGGTCTTGTCTGGCCACACGCTTTAGATATATTCCCAGCATACACCCACTTATAAAAATGTACACGCATGAGTCTACGTAATATTTCACACACACACAAATGACGCATCTGCAGTGTTTGTGTGATGGTTATTACTGCCTAACTCCTTTAACTGCATTGCAATCTTTGCGTCTTTGTTCCCTTCACTTTTCAAGAATGACAGACCCTCAGGCGGAGAATGCTGTGCGTCTTCTCTCTCTATTTCTTTCTTTCTGTTTCACTGTCACCACTCAACACAAAGCATTTTTCAACACCTCTCTCTCTCTCTCTCTCCTACCTGTCTGTCCATACCTGTCTGTCCATACCATCCCCTTTCATTTCAATGGAAAAGTAAATGGCTCAGTAGAACAGAATAAACATGTTAGCATAAGTATGATACAGAAAGGCACAATTTATAGTCCAATATTTACACGTGTTTTGGGGAAGAGGGGTTTGGGGGGCCAGTTACAATTTTGCAGCATTTGGCAAAATCATAATAAGAGTCTGGTAGCAGCAGTTGTGACGTATGTGTAGCATGAATGTATATGTGTGTGTGTGTGTCTGGACGTGTATACTGTATGTCTGTGTGGGTGTGTGCGTAAGTGAGTGCATGTGTACTAGAGTCAGAACAGGTGGTCAGTCTAAGTTTAAGTGTTGAGCAGTCTGATGGCTTGTAGATAGAAAAGTCTGTGAGCTTGTTGTTATCAGACCTCATGCTCCGATACCGTCTGCACGGCGGTAAGGGAGTGAACAGCTCTTGGCTGGGGTGTGTGGGGTCCTTGATGATGCTGCAGGCCTTTCTCATGCACCGTTTCGAGTAGATGTCCTGGATGGGTGGAAGCACGGTCCCAGGGATGTACTGGGGCATCTTCACCACCCGCTGGAGGGCCTTGCATCTTCACCATCCGCTGTAGATCCTGCATTGTTTGAGAACAACTCTCTTGAGGGCAGCTACTACTATATTTAACTCTTTCCAAATGACAGTTCTACTCCAAGTATGTCTGTTCTTCTTCCTGTTAAAAATGCTTTGTTTCTGCTTCACTTTGTGGAAACATTGCTATTTACTTCAAAATGTATATCTCAGAATGTACCGTTTGGCTCTTTAACACTGTGTTTGAGTCTGTTGAATGGTAGTCATTGTCATCTTGTCAGGTTGTATCATCTGGTCACCTGGTGTATCAGTGAAGCTGTCTTCTGTCTCTGTGTTACTTTAATCACAGTCTCAGGCCTGCCTTCAGATCAACATCAACTAGTCCTTTAAACACAGCAAGTCACCTCTAGTCCTCCCTCTGTTGTGGAACGCAACCCTCAACCTCGAGAGTGAGAAGAGAGAGAGCGGTAGAGAGAGGGTGAAGAGAGGTGGTAATGCCAAGCCCTAGTGTAGACAGACACAAACCCACTTGAGCAGAGCTAAAAGGTGCTTACCAAATGCCTCAATTAGGCATGACCCCTGACCCCTATCCCTAGCCTGGAGTGACATGGCGTGACCTAAGTCACGACCTGGCAACCCCAGAGTCAGCTAGAGGGGGTGGACTCCACATAACGGCACCATTGTGCGATTGATATAGACATCTTTATTATCATCATTACCATCATTAGTGCTGCAGTCACTATTATGATTACCATTAGGAGGGTAAGAATATTGTTGATATATCTGTAGTTACCATTAGGAGAGTAACAATATTGTTGATATATCTGTAGTTACCATTAGGAGGTAACAATATTGTTGATATATCTGTAGTTACCATTAGGAGAGTAACAATATGTTGATGTATCTGTAGTTACCATTAGGAGGATAACAATATTGTTGATATATCTGTAGTTACCATTAGGAGAGTAACAATATGTTGATGTATCTGTAGTTACCATTAGGAGAGTAACAATATGTTGATATATCTGTAGTTACCATTAGGAAAGTAACAATATGTTGATGTATCTGTAGTTACCATTAGGAGAGTAACAATATTGTTGATATAACTGTAGTTACCATTAGGAGAGTAACAATATGTTGATGTATCTGTAGTTACCATTAGGAGAGTAACAATATGTATCTGTAGTTACCATTAGGAGAGTAACAATATGTTGATGTATCTGTAGTTCTGTAGTTACCATTAGGAGAGTAACAATATGTTGATGTATCTGTAGTTACCATTAGGAGAGTAACAATATGTTGATGTATCTGTAGTTACCATTAGGAGAGTAACAATATGTTGATGTATCTGTAGTTACCATTAGGAGAGTAACAATATTGTTGATATATCTGTAGTTACCATTAGGAGAGTAACAATATGTTGATGTATCTGTAGTTACCATTAGGAGAGTAACAATATGTTGATGTATCTGTCGTTACCATTAGGAGAGTAACAATATTGTTGATATATCTGTAGTTACCATTAGGAGAGTAACAATATGTTGATGTATCTGTAGTTACCATTAGGAGGGTAAGAATAATGTTGATGTATCTGTAGTTACCATTAGGAGAGTAACAATATGTTGATGTATCTGTAGTTACCATTAGGAGGGTAACAATATTGTTGGTGTATCTGTAATTACCATTATTTATGAAATGGTTAGTAAGGGATTGTAAAGGTTGTGACAGTTATTGTAAGAGTAACAGTGGTGTTACAAAATCTTCAATCTACTATGTTATTTTGATATGGCGTTGGCTAAATCAGTGTTTGCAGTGGAAGGTATAGAAGAGAGTATAGAAAAACTTTTTAGGCCTGGTTTTTAAACCACATTCCATTTTCCATAGGCAAAGCAGTTACTGCTGCCTAAACAAAAGCCCATGTTTCTCCTTTACCATCTGTCTGTTTGACAGTGAGAGATGCAGTAAGATGTCTGTGGCTAGAGGAGAGAGGAGCTGTGCTGAGCATTCATACAGAATGGTTAAGTAGATAGAAACTAAACGATCATGATGAATGATTATGAGGGAAAACTTTCCACAACAAAATGGTTAAAAAAAATGTTCACATGAAGTAAAACATTTCATTTGTTAGTACAAATGTCTAGTTTTCCTCAAAGAAGTTAAGTCGTTAATTTTTTTTACTTACCATCTTGGTCGTAAATGGTATCCAAATATCTCGGTAATAAAGGGCATTGCTATGCATATTTATGCAATTTTTTTACAGCTAATCTCACGACATAATAGCTTTCATAAATCAAAGTTATTGTTCACAAACCTTGACCACAATGTTGGTGTTACGATACCGAGAGTAGCATGTGTTTTAGAGAACCAGCTATATTCTGATTCCTTATGATTACAAATATATTCATATCATAACTCCTATATTATGGCCTTTTATTTGTCTGGGAAAGAGAGAATCTATAATTGAATTGTGTATTGTTCATGAGTGATTACCCTGTGTGTGTGTGTGTGTGTGTGTGTGTGTGTGTGTGTGTGTGTGTGTGTGTGTGTGTGTGTGTGTGTGTGTGTCTGTGCGTGCGCGTGCGTGTGCGTGTGTGTGTGTGCAAGTTTATCTGGCTCTCTGTACGATTGGCCTTGTGTGTGAAACTTCCCAGAGTGTGTATTTTGGAGTGTGAGTTGTGAACGTACCACCTCCTGGTTGGTTTGTGTTGAATACTCGCAAGAACACCTTAATTTATGTTTCATATTTCACTAGCCAATTATCCCTGTTGAAGTCATGTTTTTCCACCCATTCTCACTCATAATACATGGTCATTTATATTTCTGGTGGAGTCCAGGTGTCACATACATTACAAAGAGTGGTAGTAGTTGTAAAAGCAGGTGTTTTGGTTCATCCAGCTCCAGCTCCAGCTCCAGCTCCAGCCAGACTCTGCTGCTTCAGGCTGTCTGAGTCAAGTGGACCGTTTGACCCTGTGCTAACTCAGCTACAAAAGACAACACTTCTGTTCTGCATAGAGAGAAAACACACACACAGACGCACACACACACACACACACACACACACACACACACACACACACACACACACACACACACACACACACACACACACACACACACACACACACACACACACACACACACACACACACACACACAAACACAGTTATATACGTTTTTGTCTTTTGCAGTGGCGTTTCTACCTTGTACGGCTCACTGGGCCAACCCCCCCTTCAGCTCCCCCTTCCTCAGGCTTCCAGTGGGGAGACCGGAGGTCAACCTACACCCGCCCCATCTCGTACTTCTGAGTGGGAGACCTTCCCCGGCAGTAGCCTGCCTATCTCGCAAACTAGAATCAGGGCGCCCACTCCGACAAAGTTAATTGACCCACAGTTCCACACGGTGACATGATATCATTGACGTGACGTGTCAATGAGCGATATAAAACCGATCGCGCAAATGTCACCATTCTGAATTTCTTTGTACGAGCGCCCCGTGCCGCCCTCGGCAAGATGCCACCCTGGGCGGCTGCCCATGTCACCTATACCTAAACCCACCGCTGGTAATCTGTATGACCTGGCAGATTGGACAAATGAAATTCAAATCAGTTCTAATACCAGTTGGGAAAATGTATTAGATCGTAACCGTGTTGTTCTATAGAACATTTATGGACAAAATGTTGAATAGTTGAGCAGCATGAGATTCTCTCTGAATGAAAGTGAATTAATTTAACTGTACACATGGAACAGAGGTGAAAACATGAAGCCAGTAGGTGAAATGTATTGCAGGCAGAGAAGTGATTTAATAAGTAATAAAGAGTGCACTTATCAAAGTGATACTAAAGTTGTCTAGACATGGGGTCATACAGCTCCATTTTTATTAGTTTGATTAAAGCTCTCCACATCCCACCTCAGTAATGGCCTGGTGTGTGTGTGTGTATGTGTGTGTGTGTGTGTGTGTGTGTGTGTGTGTGTGTGTGTGTGTGTGTGTGCGCGGGCGGGCGCGTGTGTGCATGTTTAAGTCAGTAATTAGAGGCATATTAAACCACCCCTCCATATTACTCAGCATGTTGCATTGACCACATGAAAGCTGGATACTTAAAAATCACCCCGTGAAGTGTACGCTTCGCCTCAGAAACAAGCTGTTGTGTGGGTTTAGCCCGGTTGGAAAACACTGTTTCCACAGTACAGTAGTACTTAGCCCCAGAGAGGCGGATGCAGTTGGAAACACTTCAGGATGCTTTTATTTCTGGTTCACTTTTTAAACGGGCTTATATTGATTGTTTTATTTGTAAAGAAAATTAGAAGTTGGATTTTAAACATATCCAATGGTCAATGGTTTTATATACAGTGGCAGGTCGAGGCTATAACAAACCATTAAAGTCATTAAATCATTAAAGTAACATTATATGAATGCGTTTTACAGTTATAGACCCTTAGTCAAATAATGTTATAAAAAAGAACCATTTTCACAGGAAAGCCAGTGAGAAGAGGCAAGACGTTTGTGTTTGTTTTGTGTGTGTTGAGGTGTGCCCCTCAGTTAAAGGCCTTGGTGGAAAAGAGATGAAGAAATGGAATGCCCCGCAACAAACACACACACACCATATCTGCTATAAATTCCTCACCATTTGGAAAGAGGTGCCCCTCTTGTGTGTGTGTGTGTGTGTGTGTGTGTGTGTGTGTGTGTGTGTGTGTGTGTGTGTGTGTGTGTGTGTGTGTGTGTGTGTGTGTGTGTGTGTGTGTGTGTGTGTGTGTGTGTGTGTGTGCGTGTGTGTGTGAAGAGGGGTGGCTCAGGCAGTGGCAGGTTGAATCAGGTCGGGACTTGGGGAGATGGTGGGGGATGAGATCACTGAGACAGCCCACCTTAACTTAACCCCCTCTACACACACACAGCAGGGCCAGACAGCCCAGTCTGACCCAACCCAGCCCTGCCTCATAAAGGCAGCATTGAGACGCACAGGTACACTGTGTATCTCCTGGAGGCAGGGATAGAGTTGGATGAGAGAGAGAGAGAGAGAGAGAGAGAGAGAGAGAGAGAGAGAGAGAGAGAGAGAGAGAGAGAGAGAGAGAATGAAGCAGGAGAGAAAGGATGCCCAGGATGGCGTGACTCATTAGAGCAAAATAAACATTTCCTGGCTTGGAGTCGCATTATGTTGTGGGTTTATTGGAGGAAATAAAACTGATTCTTTATTTTGATGTCTGCTATTCCACTACCCCATCTGTCCTCCCTCCCTCTTTCTTCATCACAGTCCTCTCTTTTTCTTATTGATCCAGCTCTCAATGTGGGAGTAATTTATGAAACACTACTCATCTCCTACGAATGGAGGAAAGGCTCCAGATGCCTGAAACAAATGCTTTCTTTTTCTTTTTCCTTCTCTTTTCCATCTTCTTTCACTTTTCATTTTTTTGGCTTCCCTGCTTTTCTTTCTTTCCTTCTTTTTCTCTTTCTTTCATTGTACTAGAGAGAAATGTGGTTCTTATTGTGTGAATTGTGTGACGAAGCCTATGGGAAGTGGTTCGACACGTCCCGTATGAACTTTATCTCTCCTCCATACTGAAGCCTCAGACTGACCCTGGTTCCCACCAAACACTTAAGGATGCTTAGGATCCATGTATGTGTGTGTGTGCAGGAGTATGTATGTGTGTCTGAAGGGATGTGGTCGTTGCACCACTTACCTTCATTTGGACATCAGTCTATTCACGTTCATACCATCCTATCATACTTCTGACATATAAGAGATTCTTGTCTCTGGAGTCTAAATGCCTTTTTCCCTCTCAGTAAAAACATTTGCTGGACAGAAACCACATTGGCTCTTACAGAGAATTGAAACCCCTGAACATCCGACATTTCAATAAGAAGAATTCTGGCTTGAAAAACAGAGTTCATGCTTTCGTTTGCGTGTGCATGCATGTGTGTGATTGCTGAATAATGAGTTACGGGGTTGGTTATTCAGAACAGAACACAACAAGACAAAAGCAAACAAAAGAAGAAAACCATAACATCCCGTAAACCGCCGGGTCAGAGCTAGGCCTAATGACAGACCTGATGGAACAAAGAGAACAATGAGAACCAGATTAAAACCCTGGCAGATGAGCGATGCAGAAAGGGGGGGGGGGGGGGTGTAGTGCGTGGACTGATTGGTAATGGTTGAGAGAGGGAGGTTTAGAGATGGAGGAAGAGGTGGTTGGAGAAGGGGGGCATAGAAACAGGAAGAAAGAGATGGAAGAGAGAGAAGGTATCTTTGACAGCTGTGGTAATGATAGATGGGTCCGGGTATGGATAGGGGGTGTAGAGTATCCACTGGTTAGATTTAGTGGATTGAATGTATTGGGTTGAAGGGTAAGAATACCTGCATGGTGTAGGTGGTTGAGCTGACTAAGTAAAACTCAGGGCTCTACGTATTATATAATAGGCATTGGTATGATATGATATATGAACTAGTGTGTGTGTGTGTGTGTGTGTGTGTGTGTGTGTGTGTGTGTGTGTGTGTGTGTGTGTGTGTGTGTGTGTGTGTGTGTGTGTGTGTGTGTGTGTGTGTGTGTGTGTGTGTGTGTGTGTGTGTGTGTGTGTGTGTGTGTGTGTGTGTGTGTCTGCGTGCTTTTTTTTTATTTTTTACCTTATCAGGAAAACAATAACTTTTTTGTCAAATCAGGACTTTTTTCATGTCCTGAATTTGTTCAAATGCAATTTTAAGCTTAAGGGTTAGGTTTAGGGTTTTGGGGTTAAGGTTAAGGCTAAGGTTAAGGTTAAGGTTAAGGTTAGGGGGTAGGGGTAGGTTTTAGGGAAAATAGTATTTCTAATGGTCAAACATATTTACTCTGCAAAAAGTCCAGAAATTTCACGAATATGAAGCTGTGTGTCTGTGTGTGACTGTGTGTGACTGTGTGTGACTGTGTGTGTCTGTGTGTGTGCATGTGTGTGTATCCTTCCTGTAACGTGGCTGGGTTGGCCAGCCAGCCTGGCCCCACATGTGGAACAGTTTACTGGAATGGAACTTTAAATTAGCAGTGGTCTGAGGCAGCCCGCTGCAGTAGGCTGTAATTAACTAGCTCTGTGAACGAGGGAGAGAGGCTGAGAGAAAGACAGACAGAGAGGGGGAGGTAAGAAGAGAAGGATTAGGAGTATGTGTTTGTGGTCATGTGTGCGTTTTCTGTGTTTGTTGTGTTATGGTCTTTTTGTGTATGAGTGTGTGCGCTTGCTTGCACGGTATGCCATGCTACTGCCCCTGCGGTGCCCCCCAGTGTGTGGAACAGGTCACTGCAGAGCGAGTGTACGTGAGTGTGTGTTTTCCACTGTACACGTTAATACATGGACATTTTTTTCCCTGGTTTGAGAGGGTACTGTAAGCTCCTCACCCTTCCCTCTCTTTCTCTCTCATCCATCTTTCTCCCTCTCCTTCTCACCCCCCTCTCTCCCTCTCTCTCTCCCTCTCCAGCTCCTCCTCTATCGTTCTCTCCCTCTTTCTCTCTCCCTCCATCTCCCCTACCTCTGATTCATAAGTTGCATCAGGCCCCAAAAAACATTGCGTTCTTTGGCTCCTGTGTGTTTACCACAGCTCCACCAGAGAGAATGTGACCCCACTTATCACATCACTCTGTGGGGGGTGAGACAGAACGAGAGAGAGAGAGAGAGAGAGAGAGCGAGAGAGAGAGAGAGAGAGAGAGAGAGAGAGAGAAGAGAGAAAGAAAAGATGGGGGGCAGAGAGAGAGATAGGGAGAGGGAGAGAGGTCGGGGGGGAATGATAGATTGCTGAAATTATTTAGAAGAGGCAAGACAGCACATTTTTAAGGCCCTGCATCTTTGTCAATCAAAACCAACAGTTTTTTCCTGACCACATGACTTCAACATGGAAATATTCAGACTTTACAGAATCACGTGCCTTGGAGTCTCATGAAGATTGGCCTTAGAAGAGCGGGGAAAGCATGCATGTTGTAATGCGTTAAGTGTGCCCATGTGTTGAGCACAGTTCCCTGGGCAGAGGGGCCATAGAGACTCTTCAGGCTGGCAGAGAGAACACAGAGACTCTTCATGGTGAAGTGGGCTGATTTATGGCATTGCATTATTTTGCACTTTCAAAAAAATACAGAAATTAGACTTCTCTCTTCTCTGTCTCATCCTCTCAGACCTAGTTTGTACTTATTTTCCCTGGAACTGCCTCTTTTGTACTCATTCTCTGGCCACCACTGTCTTCATCATAACCCTAACAATCTATATTCTTTCCCCTTTTTCCTTCAATCCTCCTCTTTTTCTTCTCCTTTAACTTTCAAAACATCTTTTGTGTCAGTTAGTTTCTCCATGAATGATGCCATCCCTCTATTTTTGTAACAGACTTTTCATTTGATCATATTTGCATTGATGCATTTCGATTGTGACACTCCATGCAGTAAACAAATGTGTACTACCGGTCAAAGTTTTAATACACCTACTCATTCAAGGGTTTTTCTTTTTTTGACTATTTTATACTTTGTAGAATAATAGTGAAGACATCAAAACTAGGAAATAACACATATGGAATCATGTAGTAATCAAAAATGTGTTCAAAGAATATATATTTTATGTCTGAGATTCTTTAAAGTAGCCACCCTTTGCCTTGATGACAGCTTTGCACACTCTTGGCATTCTCTCAACCAGCTTCACTTGGAATGCTTTTCCAACAGTCTTGAAGGAGTTCCCACATATGCTGAGCACTTGTTGGCTGCTTTTCCTTCACTCTGCGGTCTGACTCATCCCAAACCATCTCAATTGAGGTCAGGGGATTGTGGGATTGTGGAGGCCAGGTCATCTGATGCAGCACTCCATCACTCTTCTTCTTGGTCAAATAGCCATTACACAGCCTAGAGGTGTGTTTGGTCATTGTCCTGTTGAAAAACAAATTATAGTCCCACTAAGCCCAAACCAGATGGGATAGCGTATCGCTGCAGAAATCTGTGGAATCCATGCTGGTTAAATGTGCCTTGAATTCTGAATAAATCACAGACAGTGTCACCAGCAAAGCACCCCCACACCATCACACCTCCTCCTCCATGACGAGCGCCACCCGAACGGGAAGGGGAGTGTCCTTCGGTCGGAGTCGTGACAGTACCCCCCCCCCCCCCTTGACGCGCGGCTCCCGCAGTGCGCCGACTGCCGGCCTCGAGGTCGACCCGGAGGACGAGGCGCAGGGCGATCCGGATGGAGGCGATGGAAATCCCTCAACATTGACGGATCCAAAATGTCCCTGGTGGGTACCCAGCACCTCTCCTCCGGACCGTACCCCTCCCAGTCCACAAGGTACTGCAGGCCCCCCACCCGGCGTCTTGAGTCCAGAATGGCCCGTATCGTATACGCCGGGGACCCCTCGATGTCCAGAGGGGGAGGAGGGACCTCCGGCACCTCACCGTCCTGTAGGGGACCAGCTACCACCGGCCTGAGGAGAGACACATGAAACGAGGTGTTAATACGATAATAGGAAGGGAGTTGTAATCGATAACACACCTCGTTTATTCTCCTCAGGACTTTGAACGGCCCTACACACTGCGGTCCAAGCTTCCGGCAGGGCACGCGGAGTGGCAGGTTTCGGGTCCAGAGCCAGACCCTGTCCCCTGGTACAAACACGGGGGCCTCACTGCGGTGGCGGTCAGCACTCCTTTTCTGCCGTCCACTAGCCTGTTGAAAGGATTCCTGGACGGCCCTCCAGGTCTCTTTGGAGCGCTGCACCCATTCCTCCACCGCAGGAGCCTCGGTCTGGCTCGGATGCCACGGTGCCAGGACCGGCTGGTACCCCAACACACACTGAAAGGGGGACACATTAGTAGAGGAGTGGCGTAGTGAGTTCTGGGCCATTTCAGCCCAGGGGATGTATCTCGCCCACTCCCCTGGCCGGTCCTGGCAGTACGACCACAGAAACCTACCCACCTCCTGGTTTACTTTCTCCACCTGCCCATTACTTTCGGGGTGATAACCGGAGGTCAGGCTGACCGAGACCCCCAGACGCTCCATGAACGCCCTCCATACTCGGGACGTGAACTGGGGGCTCCGATCAGAAACGATGTCCTCCGGCACCCCGTAATGCCGGAAGACGTGGGTGAATAATGCCTCCGCAGTCTGTAGGGCTGTTGGGATACCGGGCAACGGGAGGAGATGGCAGGACTTAGAGAACTGATCCACAATCACCAGAACCGTGGTGCCGCCCTGAGACGGGAGAAGGTCGGTCAGGAAATCTACGGATAGATGTGACCATGGCCGTTGTGGAACGGGGAGGGGTTGTAACTCTAGGAAGGTGCCTAGGAGCCTTACTCTGGGCGCATACCGAACAGGAGGAGACATAAACCTTAACGTCCCTAGCCAAGGTAGGCCACCAATACCTCCCCTGAAGGCTCTCCACTGTCCTCCTCACCCCAGGGTGACCCGAGGAGGGTAGGATGTGAGCCCACCGAATCAGTTGGTCCCGAACACCAAGCGGCACGTACCTCCTCCCCGCCGGACACTGAGGAGGCGCGGGTACAGCCCGTAACGCCCGCTCGATGTCCGAGTTCACCTCCCATACTACCGGTGCCATCAGCTTTGAGGCCGGAAGGATGGGAGTAGGTTCGGTGGACCTATCCTCCATGTCGTAAACAGTGCGTCCGCCTTCACGTTCTGGGAGCCCTGACGTATAGGTCATGCTCCAGCAGTCTACCAAGTACCTTGCGTACCAGAGACACATGCGCGGCGTGAGTGGCTGAGTAGATCAGAATGTCATCTGTCACATTCTGACCTTTATTTCCTTTGTTTTGTCTTTATTTAGTATGGTCAGGGCGTGAGTTGGGTGGGCAGTCTATGTTTGTTTGTTCTATATTTTGGGTATTTCTATGTTTCGGCCTAGTATGGTTCTCAATCAGAGGCAGGTGTCATTAGTTGTCTCTGATTGAGAATCATACTTAGGTAGCCTGGGTTTTACTGTGTGTTTGTGAGTGATTGTTCCTGTCTCTGTGTTTGCACCAGATAGGACTGTTAGGATTTTCACATTTTTTGTTTTATGTAGTCAGTTGTTCATGTGTACATTACGTATTAAAAAGAACCATGGACACTTACCACGCCGCATATTGGTCCTCTGATCCTTTTCGCCTCTCCTCTTCGGAAGAAGAGGAGGAAATCCCTTACATCATTGATATAAACAACCACTCCCTGCCTGTGCAAGTCCCTGAGAATATCGTCTACAAAGGTTTGAAAAATGGCTGGAGCATTTTTTAACCCATACGGCATGACGCAGTACTCATAGTGGCCCGTTGTGGTACTAAATGCGGTTTTCCACTCGTCTCCCTTCCGAATACGCACCAGGCTATACGCGCTCCTGAGATCCAATTTTGTGAAGAACTGAAAGGATTCCACTGCCGTAGCAATGAGAGGTAGTGGGTAGCTGAACCCCACTGTGATGGCATTTAGACCTCTATAATCAATACACGAACGCAAACCTCCCTCATTTTTCTTCACAAAAAAGAAACTCGAGGAGACGGGTGAAATGGAGGAGCGAATGTACCCCTGTCCCAGAGGCTCCGTGATATATGTTTCCATAGCCAGCGTCTCCTCTTGGGACAATGGGTACACGTGACTCTTGGGAAGCGCAGCGTTTACCTGGAGATCTATCGCACAATCCCTTCCCGGTCGATGTGGTGGTAATTTAGTCGCCTTCTTTTTACTAAAAGCGATTGCCAAATCGGCATACTCGGGGGGAATGCACACTGTGGGACCCTGGTCTGGACTTTCCACCGAGGTGGCACCGACGGAAACTCCCAGACACCTTCCAGAACACTCCTCTGACCACCCCTGGAGAACCCCCTGTCTCCACAAAATTTTAGGATTGTGCCAGGCCAGCCAGGGAATCCATAAAACCACTGGAAACGCATGCGAATCAATAATATAGAGACTGTTACGCTCCCTATGATTCCCCTGCGTTACCATGTCCAGCGGGATCGTGGTCTCCCTGACCACCCCTGACCCTAATGGCCGGCTATCTAGGGAGTGCACGGGAAAGGGAGAATCTATTGGCACAAGCGGAACACCTAATTTAATAGCGAGTCCGCGATCCATAAAGTTCCCAGCTGCGCCTGAATCGACTAGCGCCCTATGCTGGGAAGAGGGGGAAAAATTAAGGAAAAAATCAAGACAAACATGTGACCAACAGGGGGTTCTGGGTGAGTTTGGTGCTGACTCACCTGGGGTGATCGAGAAATGTTCCGCCTGCCATCTCGACTCTCAGACGGACCCCCCCCAGCACCGATCGGCCGTGTGTCCTCTCCGACCACAGTTGGTGCAGAGGGAGCCTCCTCCTCCAGGTACCCCTCGGCAAAGCCCCTCCCAACTCCATCGGAACAGGAGTGGAGGTGCTGGGTGGTGGAACACACAGGACCCTCTCCGAACGCCCGCGGGCAGCCAGCAGATTGTCCAGTCGGATGGACATGTCAATTAGCTCATCCAGGGAAAGAGCGGTGTCCCGACACGCTGGCTCCCTGCGGACGTCCTTCCGGAGACTACACCGGTAGTGGTCGATAAGGGCCCTGTCGTTCCACCCAGATCCTGCTGCCAAGGTACGGAACTCCAACGTGTAATCCTGGGCGCTCCTCTTCTCCTGCCGGAGATGGAATAGTCATTCTCCCGCCGCTCGGCCATCTGGAGGGTGGTCAAACACGGCGCGGAAGCGGCGAGAAAACTCGGGGTAGTGCTCCTTAGCTGAGTCTGGGCCATTCCAAACTGTGTTTGCCCACTCCAGAGCACGACCCGTGAGGCAGGAGATGAGGACATGCACCCTCTCCGCTCCCGAGGGAGTGGGTCTGACGGTGGCCAGGTACAGTTCTAGCTGGAGTAAGAACCCCTGGCACCCTGCTGCCGCTCCATCATAGACCCTCGGGAGCGTAAGACGGAGGGTGCTGGAGTCGGGAGATGGGGAGTCCTGAGGAAGGGGGGCCGAAGGTGGAGAGAGGAGACCGCTTCTCTCCCATCGGTCCATTCTCTCCATCACCAGATCCATCGCCGTTCCGATCCGATGGATAACGGTGGTGTGATGTAGAACCCTCTCTTCCATCGATGGGAGGGGAGTGGCTGTTGCTCCTGCTGACTCCATTCCTCAGTGGTGCGGGATTCTGTAACGGTCTGAGTGTAGTGGGTGAGGAGTCAGGCGCAGGAAGCAGAGGGTTCAGGGGAGTGCTATTTTAATGCACAGAGAAACGGCGAACATAAGACAACCCCCACGAAAACACAGGGCGTAATGAACAAACAAATGCCCCAAACAGGGGGACTTAAACTGTCCAGAAAAACCCACAAAATGGGAAAACACAAAACCCATAGACGTGCACACAAGTACACCAAACAGACGGTGACAATAATTAATCCCGCACAAGGAACCAGGCGGGCCGGCTGACTAATAAAGCCTTACTACTAACTACCTAACTCAAAACAGGTGCACTCAATAAACACATAAGGGGAGGAAATAATCAGTGGCAGCTAGTAGGCCGGTGACGACGACCGCCGAGCACCACCCGAACGGGAAGGGGAGTGTCCTTCGGTCGGAGTCGTGACACATGTGGAGATCATCCATTCACCCACACCGTGTCTCACAAAGACACAGCGGTTGGAACCAAAAATCGCAAATTTGGACTGCAGACCAAAGGACAGATTTCCACCAGTCTAATGTCCACTGCTCATGTTTCTTGGCCCAAGCAAGTCGCTTCTTATTATTGGTGTCATTTAATAGTGGTTTATTTGCTGCAATTCGACCATGAAGGCCTTATTCACACAGTCTCCTCTGAACAGTTGATGTTGAGATGTGTCTGTTACTTCAACTCTGTGAAGCATTTATTTGTTCTGCAATTTCTGAAGCTGGTAACTCTAATTAACTTATTTTCTGCAGCAGAGGTAACTCTGGGTCTTCCATTCCTGTGGCGGTCCTCTTGAGAGCCAGTTTCATCATAGCACTTGATGGTTTTTGTGAATGCACTTGAAGACACTTTTAAAGTTCTTGAAATGTTCTGGATTGACTGACCTTCATGTCTTAAAGTAATGATGGACTGTCGTTTCTCTTTGCTTATTTGAGCTGTTATTGAGATAATATGGACTTGGTCTTTTACTAAATAGGGCTATCTTCTGTATACCCACCTAACCTTGTCACAACACAACTGATTGGCTCAAATGCATTATGAAGGAAAGAAATTCCACAAAATAACTTTTAACAATGCACACCTGTTAATTTAAATGCATTCCAGGTGACTACCTCATGAAGCTGGTTGAGAAAATGCTGGTTGAGAAAGTGTTTAAAGTGTGGTTGAGTGTGGTTGAGAAAGTGTTTAAAGCTGTCATCAAGGCAAAGGGTGGCTATTTGAACAATCTCTAATATCAAATATATTTTGTTTTGTTGAACACTTTTTTGGTTACTAAATTATTCCATATGTGTTATTTCATAGTTTTGATGTCTTCACTATTATTCTACAATGTAGAGAATACAAATAAAGAAAAACCCTTAAATGAGTTTGTGTTCTAAAACTTTTGACTGGTATTTGTACGTTTAAAATGTTTGTAATTTAGCAGACACTCCTTTCCAGAGTGATTTACAGGAGCAATTAGGATTAGGTGCCTTGCTCAAGGGCACATCGACAGAGCTTTCACCTAGTCGACTTGGGGATTCAATTTAGGTACTGGCCCTTTCGGTTACTGGCCCAACGCTCTTAACCTGTTGCCCCTTAAGATCTTAAATTGAGCCAGTTTGCTACTGCAAGAAAATAATCCTGCAGCAACAGGAAATGTAAATTATTATGTGGATTATAATTCATTGGAATTTTTTGAAGGGGTTGATACATTTTTTTAGAGCAAATCAGGTCTGAAATTGCAAAGTGGAAATAAAAAACTTTAGAAGTCTTTTAATAGCTCAAATAAGCTACAAGTTTGAGTTTCCTGCAGTGCAGGAAAATTCCCAGCAAAAAAGAGTGATAAAATTAAGATCCTATGTCTGTAGGTGGCTGTGTAGACTACTTAAAACTGTGTGCGATTAACAGACAGGCATTGAACCTCCTATTCTCATCTCTCCCTCCAGAGAGCCTGGACCTGAGGCAGCATTGCACAGGCTTGGTGTCTTGTCTGTGGGTCCCACCTCATCTCATCACCCCTCCTTATCCCTTTCTTCTCCAGGCCCCCAGGACCAGCTCCAGTAAGACTGCCTAAGAGTGACAAGGGACCGGAACTATCCTGGACCTAAATTATCCTCTCAAGGCCATGGCAACCAACAGGGAACGGCAGGTGAGTCACATGACTGGCTTTTCACCTGCCGTTTACCCCTTCGCCTTCAACTCCATGAGGAGCCACTCACCTTTCGACCTTCTGGCCAATAGCAGCCTCTTTGGACGTTTTGGGGCAGACCTTCCGAAAGAAATGGCTGCATTGTGTAAGTACTGTTACTCATGTTTCATTTTCAATTATACTTTTCATCTGTCCATCTTCAAGACATAATGTATACACACACCACATTAACATACTCAAAAATACACAATTTTGTGATATGTTACTCAGTTACAACTCTTAATCTTGGGTTGGGATGGTTTTAGGAGTGTACCATAGGCATTAAAAAGTGTAAAAAGCAAATTCCCCTCCCTTTACTTTTCTTTGTGAAAGAAATATAGAAGAGGGATGCCAAAAGAAAGATACAAAAACAGACATAGACAGAGAATTCTTTGTTGGGGTTCAGCATGTGGCATTACTCTGTGATCATTACCCTACCCTAAGGAAAGAGAAGGACAAGTAGAGAGAGAAAAACAGTAAAGCCAGAGAGAAAGAGAGGGAGTGTAACTATAAGTGTAGAAACGTGGCCCTTCCAGGAAAGCAGGGTTCCATGTGGTAAAGCAGGCGGGTGGCGGGGTGCGGGCGGGCGGTGGGTTGGCAGGGTACAGGCCCGGGGCCAGCCTGGCCTCTCTCTGGTCTGGAGTACCAGAAGGCAGAACAACGGCCCCTTTATAACATGGCACTGCACACCGAGGTGAATCAAATTAAAACATGAGAGAGAGTCTGACACACACACATCCAGCAGTCCCAATATACAGTCATTTCCTTGCCCCTGTTTTGTCCAGCAGACATTTAGAGACATAGAGCTGTGTGAGTATGAGCAGTAGAAATATGTTACTGCCTGCTCTGTTATAAGTGTCCTGGCTCTGACTCTAACCACATGAAACACATAGGCATCAATACTGCAGGATTGAGGCTTGGAGAGGAACTCAGATCAATGACAGATGGATGCTGCTGGAGAGAACAAAGAAAAATGTAACACTACTACAACATTTTACTGGACAAAGTTAAGGACTACGTTTTAGAGTTAGTTGCAATGGTCCCTTTAACTCAAATGGTTTGAGAAAACCAAATGCCTTGAACTGTTTAAAGCTGAGTTTAAAGCTGAGTTTAAAGCTTAAAAGTTTGGGTATTCTGTCCTGATTAACATTGGAGTTAGTTCACCACGCATCATTGTTGACAGTACTTAAATACCAACTTGTAGAACTTGAAACTATTGAGTTAAGTTAATTACATTTCATAATTGTACCCAGTATTTCTTGGTGAGGTTGGAGAGTCAGGAAAACTACCTAACGATACAATATAACTATTGAATAGTACTACATTAATGCTTACAATGATCAGGCCATTGAGCATAAAGATACATCCAAAATTATATATCCATTTCATACCAAGATGTTTTCCCGCCAACTTTGTCATATCGCCAACTTTTTCCATCTTTTCTTTATATCCGAAAGTTTCGGTATCAAAGCCAAAACCTTTATTTCCACCAAACAACCTAGGAATCATTTTATTGATTTATCAAAGCGTTTGATTTAGTTGATCCTTTTATCTTACTAGGAAATCTTAAAAACATTGGTTTCACTAACAGAAGGGCGGCAGGTAGCCTAGTGGTTAAAGTGTTGGACTAGTAACCAAAAGGTTGCAAGATCAAATCCACGAGCTGACAAGGTAAAAATCTGTCATTCTGCCCCTGAACAAGGCAGTTGTTCCTAGGCTGTCATTGAAAATAAGAATTTGTTCTTAACTGACTTGCCTAGTTAAAAAATAAAAAAATCACAACCTGGAACTCAGTAGAGGTGTACCTCAAGGCTCAGTATTGGCCCACCTTTTCTGATATAAGCAACTATCCAAGATAATTTTAACATTTACATTTAAGTCATTTAGCAGACGCTCTTATCCAGAGCGACTTAACACTTTACAAAAATTGTTTCTACCAAATAATTTGGTATTAAATCCAACAAAATCATATATCATACTGTTTGGTACACGGCAAAGAAAAAACTTCACAGCTGACCATTTCAAAATTCATGCAGGTGTTTGAAAGTGTTGATTGTTTGAAATATCTGTGTTTGAAGATACATTCTGAATTATCTTTTGGAAAGCATATTGATTATATTATAAAAACAATTAACTATCAGCTTTGATTACTATGCAGATGATGTAAGATTTGTTTTACTGTATCCATTGTAAAGACCTTAATAACCCAACTGCTGGGATCCCATCCTAGACTACAGTGGCATAATCTATCAAAACACAACAAAGACCTTCCTTATGAAGTATATGTAATTTATAACAGTCTTTCACATTCATTCTTGGATGCCATTATAAGACACACAATTGCATAATGTCTGAAACAGTAAATTGTCTGTCACTCCCAAACAGAAGACAACTGCATTGGTACCAAATTATTTTTTAATGTATCAACTTAAATTTCCCTGAAGCTTATATACTGTATTAAGGAACATCTAACTTTACAAGACTCACACTACTCCTTTCGACAACAGCAGCAATTACAAATTCTAAGGGTAGCAACAAGCTCTCCCAGCCTCCTATCAGAATTAGAAATTCATCCATGTTTCTCAAACGTCAAATTTCTAAGTTGTTCCGTATGTGTTTGGTTACTTCTATGTATAGTTTCAAGGTTAAGTTTACGCATTTATGCTGAATTCTTAAGGTTAGGTATTAACTCTGAATGGTTAAGGTAAGGGTTAATATTTGGGAAAATCTTAAAACATAAATATCAAAAACAACGTTCTACCCAAGTCCACAATTACACCTTTTTTCTGGTGTTTTTGTTATTATTATTATTTCATTGTTATTATTATTAGACAGTAGCTGCTATATTATTCTATTTACTAAGTGTTGTTTGTTGTGTTTTTTTTCTTTATTTGGACACTTGAAAATGAGAATTGAAAAGATTTCATCCTGCTAAATTTCTAATAAATAAAATAATAATTTCAGTAAAGTGCTGATTACTGCTTAATATGAAACGCAGCCATAATGTTGAGGCGGCTTGTCACCATTTTGATTGGGACAGCACCGTTTTGATTGGGACAGCACCGTTTTGATTGGGACAGCACCGTTTTGATTGGGACAGCACCGTTTTGATAGGGACAGCACCGTTTTGATTGAGACAGCACCGTTTTGATTGAGACAGCATCGTTTTGATTGGGACAGCACCGTTTTGATTGGGACAGCATCGTTTTGATTGGGACAGCACCGTTTTGATTGAGACAGTACTGTTTTGATTGAGACAGCACCATTTTGATTGGGACAGCGCCATCGCGCTGCTTTGAGACAGGCGTGGGGACTCGTCTTGATGAATCAATAAATATCAAAACATTTTATACCCTGCATCTTCATTTGGATATTGGTTAGGCTACAATTAGGCTGGGAAAACATTAGCTAAGTTGCGGTTGTGAAAAAAGATTGCAGTCAGAGTGCAGTATAACTGTAATACACTAATATAACTGTAGTTAGAGTGCAGTATAACTGTAATACACTAATATAACTGTAGTTAGAGTGCAGTATAACTGTAATACACTAATATAACTGTAGTTAGAGTGCAGTATAACTGTAATGCACTAATATAACTGTAGTTAGAGTGCAGTATAACTGTAATACACTAATATAACTGTAGTTAGAGTGCAGTATAACTGTAATACACTAATATAACTGTAGTCAGAGTGCAGTATAACTGTAATACACTAATATAACTGTAATACACTAATATAACTGTAGTCAGAGTGCAGTATAACTGTAATACACTAATATAATTGTAGTCAGTCAGAGTGCAGTATAACTGTAATACACTAATATAACTGTAGTCAGAGTGCAGTATAACTGTAATACACTAATATAACTGTAGTCAGAGTGCAGTATAACTGTAATACACTAATATAACTGTAGTCAGAGTGCAGTATAACTGTAATACACTAATATAACTGTAGTTCAGAGTGCAGTATAACTGTAATACACTAATATAACTGTAGTCTGTAATACACTAATATAAGTGTCAGAGTATAACTGTAATACACTAATATAACTGTAGTCAAAGTGCAGTATAACTGTAATACACTAATATAACTGTAGTTAGAGTGCAGTATAACTGTAATACACTAATATAACTGTAGTCAGAGTGCAGTATAACTGTAATACACTAATATAACTGTAGTCAGAGTGCAGTATAACTGTAATACACTAATATAACTGTAGTTAGAGTGCAGTATAACTGTAATACACTAATATAACTGTAGTTAGAGTGCAGTATAACTGTAATACACTAATATAACTGTAGTTAGAGTGCAGTATAACTGTAATACACTAATATAACTGTAGTCAGAGTGCAGTATAACTGTAATACACTAATATAACTGTAGTCAGAGTGCAGTATAACTGTAATACACTAATATAACTGTAGTTAGAGTGCAGTATAACTGTAATACACTAATATAACTGTAGTTAGATTGCAGTATAACCACAGTATGCTGCACTCTAACTATGCTTCTACACATGCAGTGCTTGCTGTTTGGGGTTTTAGGCTGGGTTTCTGTACAGCACTTTGTGACACCAGCTGATGTAAGAAGGGCTTTATAAATACATTTGATTGAAATACTGCGTACAAAATACCACAGTTTGTTTCAATGCAGTATTTTTTCAGTGTAACTGCAGTTACAGTGCAGTACACTGCAGTTATTTTGCAATTACTGCATCCAAAATACCACAGTCAACTTTGATTACTGAACTGCAATATTTTTTGGTGATTTTGAGACAGAATCTCTGTCTGTATAGGCTATTTGGTTACTTGGTTTCTGGCTGGGCAAATAAGTGGAGGTGATATAGCGCATATACTGTATTAATTTGCTCATCAATCACTGATCGGAAACATTTAGCACACAATAATGTAGCCTAAAGGCAACTTCCAAAGCCAGCGGAGGTTGTGAAATATGAATGAGAATCACATACTTTTGAAAACAGGATGTCTATTATTTTCTATCTGTATCATGATGAAGGTAAGAGCCTACACCTGCTCCCTAAACATAGATTAAACGTTAATTTAAAAAAAGCATGGGCTTGGGCTCTAAGTATCAGATTTGACATGACAGTGGTTCCACACATTCCCGGTGACACAATATGTGTGTGTGAAAAATGTGTTGTGATTTATTCTGTTAAATTCCATTATATACTTACTATGAAATATACAGTTGAAGTCGGAAGTTTACATACACCTTAGCCAAATACATTTAAACTCAGTTTTTCACAATTCCTGACATTTAATCCTACTAAAAATTCCCTGTCTTAGGTCACTTAGGATCACAACTTTATTTTAAGAATGTGAAATATCAGAATAATTTAATAATTTAAATTGGATTTATTTCAACTTTTACATTCCCATTGCGTCAGCAGTTTACATGCACTCAATTAGTATTTGGTAGCATTGCCTTTAAATTGTTTAACTTGGGTTAAACATTTCGGGTAGCCTACCACAAGCTTCCCACAATAAGTTGGGTGAATTTTGTCCCATTCCTCCTGACAGAGCTGGTGTAACAGAGTCAGGTTTGTAGGCCTCCTTGCTCGCATATGCTTTTTCAGTTCTGCCCACAAATCTTCTATGTGATTGAGGTCAGGGCTTTGTGATGGCCACTCCAATACATTGACTGTGTTGTCCTTAAGCCATTTTACCACAATTCTGGAAGTATGCTTGGGGTCATTGTCCATTTGGAAGATCCATTTGCGACCAAGTTTTAACTTCCTGACTGATGTCTTGAGATGTTGCTTCAATATATCCACATAATTTTCCTTCCTCATGATGCCATCTATTTTGTGAAGTGCACTAGTCCCTCCTGCAGCAAAGCACCCCCACAACATCATGCAGCTACCCCAGTGCTTCACGATTGGGATGGTGTTTCCTCGGCTTGCAAGCGTCCCCCTTTTCCCTCCAAACATAATGATGGTCATTATGGCCAAACAGTTCTTTTTTTGTTTCATCAGACCAGAGGACATTTCTCCAAAAAGTACGATCTTTGTCCCCATGTGCAGTTGCAAACCGTAGTCTGGCTTTTGGAGGAGTGGCTTCTTCCTTGCTGAGCGGCCTTTCAGGTAATGTCGATATAGGACTCGTTTAACTGTGAATATAGATACTTCTATACCTGTTTCCTTCAGCATCTTCACAAGGTCCTTTGCTGTTGTTCTGGGATTGATTTGCACTTTTCGCACCAAAGTACATTAATCTCAGAACAGACAGAACGCATCTCCTTCCTGAGCAGTATGATGGCTGCGTGGTCCCATGGTGTTTATACTTGCGTACTATTGTTTGTACAGATGAACGTGGTACCTTCAGGCGTTTTCTGAGGTCTTGGCTGATTTATTTTGATTGTCCCATGATGTCAAGCAAAGAGGCACTGAGTTTGAAGGTAGGCCTTGAAATACATCCACAGGTACTCCAATTGACTCAAATGATGTCAATTAGCCTATCAGAAGCTTCTAAAGCCATGACATCATTTTCTGGAATTTTCCAAGCTGTTTAAAGGCACAGTCAACTTAGTGTATGTAAACTTCTGACCCACTGGGATTGTGATACAGTGAATTGTAAGTGAAATAATCTGTCTGTAAACAATTGTTGGAAAAATGTATTGTGTCATGCACACAGTAGATGTCTTATTCGACTTGCCAAAACTATAGTTTGTTAACAAGACATTTGTGGAGTGGTTAAAATTGTGTTATATTGTTTCTTAGGACCTGCCTTTATTTTTGATGTAAATTCTCAATGGATTTTTTAAAATTGACACCAACCCACATTTGCAAACCACAACTACAACTGTCCCCAGCATGCCGGCATGCTCACGGGAGGTATAAAATGTGTATGCAGGTAAGAATGTGGCAAAAATGGGCCTGTCTGTAAGGGGGTCATCTAAATATTGCCCTTTTTTTCCAGGCTAAATATCATCAATCCTATGTGACAGCAGTAATACAGTAGCCAACCCTCCACTTCAGTGTAGTGGTGATAAAACTGTAAAACAAAAAATCCTGGTTCCCACTCTGGTCTCCCTGTCCTCCATGTCCAATCTTGTCTGTTCTCCTTGCCAGGCTTTTGCATGTCAATCACCCCTCCCTCCCTCCCTCCCTCCCTCCCTCCCTCCCTCCCTCCTCCCTCCCTCCCTCCCTCCCTCCCTCCCTCCCTCCCTCCCTCCCTCCCTCCCTCCCTCCCTCCCTCCCTCCCTCCCTCCCTCCCTCCCTCCCTCCCTCCCTCCACTCAGTTAATCCTCTAGGGATTTGAGGAAGAGGTAGAGCGCAGTAGAGAAGACTCCCCACTAATCCCTCTGGCTGAGCCAGGGCCGGGGTGGAATCTGACAACACATCCTGTCTGGAGAACGCACACTCACACACACAGACACTAATAGACATACACACACACACACACATGCATGCAAGCACCCACTGACAGATGCACACACTGATCGATGAGCACAGTAACAGATGGACACACACACAGACACTGAATGACAGGGGTACGCACACACACACACACACACACACACACACACACACACACACACACACACACACACACACACACACACACACACACACACACACACACACACACACGTATAGACAGACAAGTTGGTGCAGTCTCCCATATCTGCTATGCTGGTATCATGTTAAAAAATACCTGTTGAGCACAGTGTCATTCAGAGAGATAGCTCTCAGCATATAGTGTATGTACTTTTGTGTGTACGTTTGTGTGTGCTTTTGTGTGAGCTACCAGGGAGATGATCAACTAATCTGGTCACAGTGGCTGTTATCTGTTGATCTCTGCCATTATCTGGAGTCTTCAGTCCAAACGGTAGGGAGTCTATTAGCACAATTTAATACCTGATAACATCTTGGCTCTACCCCTCAACGAGATAAAGAGAGTTGAAAATTGAGAGCAGGGGGGGGATAGGGAAAGGCAGAGAAGAGATAGGGAGACAGAGTGAGAGCGAGAGAGGTACAGAGAAATGGAGAAAGAGTGAAATAGAGGAGGAGGGAATAATAGAGAGCGAGAGGGAGAGAAAAATACTGTCCACTCAGTTGCCATAAGAGACAATAAACCTAGCTGTGGTCACACTCCACTGCTCCAGAGCCCTGGGCTGGTGTCATGTGTACACAGCTCTAGAGTCAAGAGGAGGTCCTGGCTGCTTATTTTTTTCAGTAAGGGTTATGTTGGTAAAATTGTTTTTGAACTTATAGCCCGAGAAAAATACAAAGACTGTAGTCAGATATTTTAATGTGGTCTCAGGGCAATTTTTATTATTCTGTATGAAAATCTGTAACACTCCATTTAGTATGATATTAAGATCACTTCTTGTGACTCCCCGTCCCGGATCCGGGAGCGTAATCATCGCCTGACACTAATTAGCATAACGCAAAGGACATAAATATCCCTAGAAAATATTCCTATTCATGAAAATCACAAATGAAATATATTGAGACACAGCTTAGCCTTTTGTTAATCACCCTGTCATCTCAGATTTTCAAAATATGCTTTACAGCCAATGCTAGACAAGCATTTGTGTAAGTTTATCGATAGCCTAGCATAGCATTATGCCTTGCTAGCAGCAGGCAACCTTGTCACAAATCAGGAAAGCAATCAAATTAAATTGTTTACATTTGATGAACTTCGGATGTTTTCACTCACGAGACTCCCAGGTAGATAGCCAAGTTAATTTTTTCCCAAAATATTATTTTTGTAGACTAAATAGCTCCGTTTGTTCTTCACATTTGGCTGAGAAATCGACCGGAAATTGCAGTCACGAAAACGGCGAAAAATATTCCAAATTAGCTCCATAATATCGACAGAAACATGGCAAACTTTGTTTTGAATCAATCCTCAAGGTGTTTTTCTAATATCTATTCGATAATATATCCGTCGGGACAATTTGTTTTTCACTAGGACCGATTGGAGTAATGGCTCTGTATTTTACGCGAGAATCTCTCTCGGAGCCACCATGTAACCACTTGCGCAAGCCGCTTACGGCTATTCTTCAACAGAAATGCGTAAAACTAAGTCACAATGATGTAGACACCTTGGGGAATACGTAGAAAGTGTAAGCTCGTTGATGGCACATTCACAGCTGAATAGGGACTCATTGGAACGCAGCGCTTTCAAAACCTGGGGCACTTCCGGATTGGATTTTTCTCAGGCTTTCGCCTGCAATATCAGTTCTGTTATACTCACAGGCAATATTTTTACAGTTTTGGAAACTTTAGAGTGTTTTCTATCCTAATCTGTCAATTATATGCATATTCGAGCATCTTGTCCTGCAAAAATAGCCCGTTTACTTTGGGAACGTTATTTTTCCAAAAATGAAAATAGTACCCCCTAGTTTCAAGATGTCTTAGGGGGGCATTTTTCTGGGATTAAAGGTCAAAAACAAAAATAGAGCGCTCGTTTGACCTGCTTCACGTCAAAGTACATGAACCTGCGGTGTCAGGAAAAGAAGAACGAGACATTTATCTATCGTCATTTAAGAGAAAACGTCAAATGTACTATTGATGTTCAAAGACATTTTGTTTTTTTCCCAAAAATGTTACATATCCAGTTGCGGCATGTTCAGATGAATCCGTTAAGGCGGGTTTTGGAGCTCTGTGAGATTTCTGGGATTTTGGGGGATTTTCTGAAATCACAAACACTACTTCAACCCTCTGTAAATCAGTCAGTTCTTAACGTAAAGACTTTAACCTCAAAATACTTTGTTAGAGCCTACCCCAAGGAGGATATGTGTTCACTTTCAGCTTCCTGTGTCAACTGGAAGTGCCTTAAATTGGGGTCAAAGAGGCTGTTTAGAAGGGTTAAAAAGGTCAGATCTTTTCAAAACTTGTGTGTGATTACGCAACCCTCATGAACTGTAATTCATTCATTTCCCCAAACAAATGTCAAAGAAAAAGCTCACACACACACACACACACACACACACACACACACACACACACACACACACACACACACACACACACACACACACACACACACACACACACACACACACACACACACACACACACACACACACACAGCAAGGATGGAGTGACACAGTGCGGGGCTTAAAGACACACAGAGCCTGCTATGGCATTACCATAATCTCTAGGCTGTGCCGAGTTCAATGAAATGCCCCGCTTGTCCGTAGCTCGCTTGATCTGAGCACAGCGACCGTGAAAAAAAGTAGGCCCATAATGAAGCCTGGCCCTAAATTTCAGGTGCTTTTGAGTGACAGCAGGGGAACCATTAGGGTTAGAAGCACAATTCAACCTGAGGAACGTTCCTGAGGTCCTCCCGATCTGTGCAAGCCTAACCTTGACTGTATGGCATTAACCCTTAACAGTGAAAACAGGGTGTTTACATCTAACATTTTACAATGACTTCTCTCCCCATAGGAATACATTGTCTGCTCCCCTAAATTGAACCTGGATCTTATGTTGGTTATGAATGCCTTATGAACATGTCTTCGATGACTATCCTTCAGGCCACTGTAAGGTCTACCTGTGTTGATTCTAAAGCTTCCTGGAGCAACCGGAAGTGGTTAATTCCACCCTAAAGGTGTTTTGATAAACCCAATCTGCAGTTTGTGATTAACACTGCATTCAGCCCTGTGTAAATCAGTCAGTTCTTAACGTAAAGACTTTAAACTCAGGATTCTGTAAATGCCTACCCCAATGAGGATATGAGTTTACTCTTAGCTTCCTGTACCAATAAGTGCCTTAAATTGAGGTCATAGGGGCTGTTTCAAAGGGTTAAAAAAGTCTTCAAATGTGTGATTAGGCAACCCTCATGAACTGTAAATCAGTCATTTCTCCCATCAGATATCCAAGAAAAGCTCCCCCCCCCACACACACACACACACACACACACACACAGCAAGGATGGAGTGAAAGTGGTGGGCTTACAGAAACACAGAGCCTGCAATAGTTATCTTTGTTCAAACTATCAAAGAACCGTCAGACCTAGAGCTCTGAAACTTTAGAAACCTGTTCTAGAGCTTAAGTCGATAGTTCACGGTGAGTTATGTGGCTCTAGAAGGTTCTCAGACTGAGAAACTGCCTCGTACATTTGCAATAACTTCAATTCATTTTGACATCATGAAAATGACGACATTTAGTCTCAAGACTAGGTGCATTGAAACCGCCTTGGCCCATAGAGATGGACCCTAATGTTTCTGTCCGATAGCTCATTCAAGGATCCCGTAGCAACGGCAGGAAAAACATGGATTTTCAGCACCTATTAAGGTCGCTGTTCAGGCTCCAAATGACCTATTGAGCCAAAACTCGGAATTCGGGGTCGCCTCAGATAGGCCTACACATAACGTCAGAAATGGACCCGCAGCTCGAGCGTAACAGTCCCAGGGACTGCGGTTGAAAATTAGCCGGCTGGCTAAAACCGGCACTTTTACTGAAACGTTGATTAATGTGCACTGTCCCTGTAAAAATAAAAATAAACTCAACTCAACTACGTGTTTTATGTTTTTATTATGGTTTAAACAGAAGGCTCTGTGAATTTTGGGCCTGCTCTGAAATATGTGATAGTTGGCTTCTAAACGAGTTGGAAAAAGTGGGTGTGGTGTCAGTTTGTATCAGTTGGGTGTCAGAATGATATTTAATTGACTGATGGACGGTGACTTGCTGGTTGACTTTTGTCCATTTGCAATATGTTTAGACAGTGATAGACCATCACCAAATTGACATTCTGAAATCAACACCAACGAGCAATGGAGGAACCAGAATCACTGCCCAGCCATCCCGAGTTCATCGGGCCAGTCAATTTTGCATTTCTGCAGTATTTTTGAGCAAGTCAAATTCGTGATGGTAAATGCCCATTGAAACATATTGCAAATGGACAACCGTGCGCCTGGTGATTGGAATGGGTTACCAGCAGCACATTTTAACTTCTTCGATATAGGGGGCTCTCTTTTAATTTTTGGATAAAAAAACATTCCGGTTTTAAACAAGATATTTTGTCACGAAAAGATGCTCGACTATGCATATAATTGACAGCTTTGGAAAGAAAACACTCTGACGTTTCCAAAACTGTAAAGATATTGTCTGTGAGTGCCCCAGAACAAATGCTACAGGCGAAACCAAGATGAAATTTCATATAGGAAATGCCCCAGATTTTGAATGCGCTGTGTTCCAATGTCTCCTTATATGGCTGTGAATGCGCCAGGAATGAGCCTACACTTTCTGTCGTTTCCCAAGGTGTCTGCAGCATTGTGACGTATTTGTAGGCATATCATTGGAAGATTGACCATAAGAGACTACATTTACCAGGTGTCCGCTTGGTGTTCTCCGTCTAAATTATTGCACAATCTCCAGCTGCGTTCACTTTTCCATTAGGTTCAGAGGAGAAAGGCAACTGCCACGAATGATTTATAATCGAATAGATATGTGAAAAACACCTTGAGGATTGATTCTAAACAACGTTTGCCATGTTTCTGTTGATATTATGGAGTTAATTTGGAAAAAAGTTTGGTGTTGTAATGACTGAATTTTCAGGGTTTTTTCTTAGCCAAACAGAACAAAACGGAGCGATTTCTCCTACACAAATAATCTTTTGGAAAAACTGAACATTTGCTATCTAACTGAGAGTCTCCTCATTGAAAACATCCGAAGTTCTTCAAAGGTAAATGATTTTATTTGAATGCTTTTCTTGTTTTTGTGAAAATGTTGCCTGCTGAATGCTAGGCTTAATGCTATGCTAGCTATCAATACTCTTACACAAATGCTTGTGTAGCTATGGTTGAAAAGCATATTTTGAAAATCTGAGATGACAGTGTTGTTAACAAAAGGCTAAGCTTGTGAGCCAATATATTTATTTCATTACATTTGCGATTTTCATGAATAGTTAACGTTGCATTATGCTAATGAGCTTGAGGCTATGATTACGCTCCCGGATACGGGATTGCTCGACGCTAGACGTTAAAAAGGGTTTTTAATGGCTTTACGGGGGTGCAAGGGTTCTACGGTTGGGTATGGAGCACCACGCACCCGTTGCCCATCCAATAGGGGGCAACCCTGGTCATTTTGGACATTTAAAAAAAAGTCCCACTTCTCCCTTATCATACATGACAAATAGACAATCTAAGTTGATTCATGGCTTAACATAGTGCTATATATCATTTGGGCAGTATACATGCCATTTGGACATGGTTCACTGACTTTTGGGTTTGGAAACCGACTTCCTATGATCATATATGGCAAATAGACATAACATCCTGATTTGGCACTTTCAATACTTTCATATTGCATTTGGACATTTGTTATGGCATTTGGCAATGGTTTACTGAATTTTGACTTGGACTTTTGACTTCCTATGAAATCATATTGCAAAACATATGCCTTATGGACAATGAAAAAAATTATGAGAATAAAATATGACAAAAGTATGTTCATACAGTTCACATACATGTGTAATTGACAACAAAGAAATGTAAAGAATTTAAAAAAAACGTCAAAGAAAGTACTTTTTTAACCTCTTGAATCTATAGGGGCGCTATTTCATTATTGGATAAAAAAACGTGCCCGTTTTAAGTGCAATATTTTGTCACAAAAAGATGCTCGACTATGCATATAATTGACAGCTTTGGAAAGAAAACACTCTGACGTTTCCAAAACTGCAAAGATATTATCTGTGAGTGCCCCAGAACTGATGCTACAGGCGAAACCAAGATGAAACTTCAAACAGGAAATGAGCAAAATTTTTGAAGCTCTGTTTTCCAATGTCTCCTTATATGGCTGTGAATGCGACAGGAATGAGCCCACAATTTCTGCCATTTCCCCAAGGTGTCTGCAGCATTGTGACGTATTTGTAGGCATATCATTGGAAGATTGACCATAAGAGACTACATTTGCCAGGTGTCCGCCTGGTGTCCTCCGTCGAAATTGGTGCGTCATCTTCAGCTGCAAGTATTTTTCCATGGGATTCAGAGGAGAAAGTATACTTCCACGAACGATATATCAATGAAGAGATATGTGAAAAACACCTTGAGGATTGATTCTAAACAGCGTTTGTCGTGTTTCAGTCGATATTATGGAGTTAATTTGGAAAAAAGTTAGCCGTTTTGATGACTGAATTTTCAGGTTTTTTTGGTACCCAAACGTGATGTACAAAACGGAGCGATTTCTCCTACACAAAGAAGCTTTCAGGAAAAACTGAACATTTGCTATGTAACTGAGAGTCTCCTCATTGAAAACATCCGAAGTTCTTCAAAGGTAAATTATTTTATTTGAATGCTTTTCTGGTTTTTGTGAAAATGTTGCCCGTTAAATGCTACGCTAAATGCTACGCTAGCGATCAATACTCTTACACAAATGCTTGTTTTGCTATGGTTGAAAAGCATATTTTGAAAATCTGAGATGACAGTGTTGTTAAGAAAAGGCTAAGCTTGAGAGATAGCATATTTATTTCATTTCATTTGCGATTTTAAATAGTTAACAAATAGTTAAAATAGTTAATAAATAGTTAACATTACGTTATGCTAATGAGCTTGAGGCTATAACTGGATACAGGTTTTTTTCATAGCCAAACGTGAACAAAACGGAGCGATTTGTCCTACACAAGTAATATTTTTTTTTAAACTGAACATTTGCAATCTAACTGAGAGTCTCCTCATTGAAAATATCTGAAGTTCTTCAAAGGTAAATGATTTTATTTGAATGCTTTTCTTTTTGTGAAAATGTTGCTGGCTGAATTCTAGGCTTATAGCTATGCTAGCTATCAATACTCTTACACAAATGCTTGTTTAGCTATGGTTGAAAAGCATATTTTGAAAATCTGAGATGACAGTGTTGTTAACTTCTTGAAACTCCCCATCCCGGATCCGGGATCGTGACTAAAGCCTCAGGCTCATTAGCATAACGCAACGTTAACGATTTCTGAAAATCGCAAATAAAATTAAAATAATGCGTTTGCTCTCAAGCTTAGCCTTTTCTTAACAACACTGTCATCTCAGATTTTCAAAATATGCTTTTGAACCATAGAAATTGACTAATTTGTGTAAGAGTATGCAAAGCTAGCATAGCATTTTGTGTAGCATGTAGCACGCAACATTTTCACAAAAGCCAGATAACCAAATAAATAAAATCATTAACTTTGAAGAGCTTCGGATGTTTTCAATGAGGAGACTCTCAGTTACATAGCAAATGTGCAGTTTTTCAAAAAAATATTATTTGTGTAGGACAAATCGCTCCGTTTTGTTCACGTTTGGCTATGAAAAAACCCTGTATACAGTTATAGCCTGAAGCTCATTAGCATAATGTAACGTTAACGATTTCTGAAAATCGCAAATAAAATGAAAATAATGCATCTGCTCTCAAGCTTAGCCTTTTCTTAACAACACTGTCATCTCAGATTTTCAAAATATGCTTTTGAACCATAGAAATTGACTAATTTGTGTAAGAGTATGCAAAGCTAGCAATGCATTTTGAATAACATGTAGCACGCAACATTTTCACAAAAACCAGATAACCAAATAAATAAAATCATTTACCTTTGAAGAGCTTCTGATGTTTTCAATGAGGAGACTCTCAGTTACACACCAAATGCACAGTGTTTCCTGAAAGCGTCTGTGTGTAGGAGAAATCGTTCCGTTTTCTACATTGCGCCTGGCTACTGAAACGAACCGAAAATTCAGTCACCTACAACGTAAAACTTTTTCCGGATTAACTACATAATATCGACCGAAACATGGCAAACGTTGTTTGGAATCAGTCCTCAAGGTGTTTTTTCACATATCTCTTCATTGACATGCAGTTCGTGGAAGCTTGCTTTACTCTCTGTATTGTTTGGAAAAATACTGGCAGGTGACTTTTGCGCACCAATTTCGGCGCAGGACACCGGGCGGACACGTGGTAAATGTGGTCTCTTATGGTCAATCTTCCAATGATCTGCCTACAAATACGTCACAATGCTGCAGACACCTTGGGGAAACGACAGAAAGGGCAGACTCATTCCTCTTGCGTTCACAGCCATATAAGGAGATCATGACAAACAGAGCCTCAAAAATCCTTGTCATTTCCTGGATGCCATCTCATCTTGGTTTTGCCTGAAGCTCACGTTAAAGGGCACGCACAGAGAAGATCTTTGTATTTCTGGACACGTCAGAGTGTTTTCTTTCGAACAGTAGCAATTATATGCATAGTCGAGCATCTTTTTGTGACAAAATATCTTGTTTAAAACGGGAACGTTTTTCATCCAAAAATGAAATTGCGCCCCTAGAGTTCCAACAGGTTAACAAAGGTCTAAGCTTGAGAGCAAATATATTTATTTCATTTCATTTGCGATTTTCATGAATAGTTAACGTTGCGTTATGCTAATGAGCTTGAGGCTATAAATAGGATCCCGGATCCGGGATTGCTCGACGCAAGAAGTTAAGGGGGTGATAAGTTTTTGAAATCATTTTTACATTTTCAAAATTTGACCCTTGGGTCTTGACTGGTATTACATTTGCAATATGAATATTTATGGTGGACCACGCTCGCCATCTATTGATTTTTTGCTGTGTGACACTTGGCATTTGCCATATGGCATTTGCAATCAGTTTTGAATGAAACAACGTCCATTTGACTGGTATTGTATATTGTGTATATGTTTCGTACGGTGCCAATAAGATCCCATTCATTTTTGTTCATTTCAGGGGGTATTCCCTTACAATGAATGGGACTACTTCTTAATTTCTCAAAAGAAAAACATTGAACAATTTCTAAAGACTGTTGACATCTACTGGAAGCCATAGGAACTGCAACCAGGTTCCTAATAATAAGGGTATCCCATAGAAAAATATTGGAAAATCCTATGACCTCAATTGTTTTTCCCCTGGATAGTTTGTCCTTAGGGTTTCGCCTGCCAAATCAGTTATGTTATATTCACAGACATTTTAACAATTTTAGAAACTTTAGAGTGTTTTCTATCCAAATCTACCAATTATATGGATATCCTAGCTTCTGGGCCTGAGTAACAGGCAGTTTATTTTGGGCATGCTTTTCATCCGGATGTCAAAATACTGCCCCCTACCCAAGAGAGGTTAATATTCCAACGGGGCAGGCAATAGACAGGTTAAGGCAGGCAGGGGTCAGTAAACCAGAGGAAAGGCAATGGTACCCAATGGCAGGCATGCTCAGGGTCAGGGTAGGCATAGGTCAACAATGAATTTGTAAAAGAAATTCTCTCATCTCGATATTGTCATAGTTTTAGTCGGGAAAAATAGGTTGTTGACAAATATTTTTCGTCATAGTTATTGTTGACAAAATTAACACTGCATCTTACCACTAACTTTAAATTACTTAACCAATCATGGTTGTTGCGCTGTAACAACAAAGGAGAATTACAGGGAGAATTTACGTTTGCAGTTGGGGGAATTAATTACAAATGTTAGGGGAACTAAAATGACGAAGGTTAGGTGAATTTACGTAGCAGGTGAGATGAATTAGGTTGAATTTCGAATAAGGGTTAGGGAAAAGTTAGCTAAAATGCTACAATTGTCCCTGACAGGACTCAAACATGCTTGGCTGGATATTTTGGTTTGATAGTGGGGTCAAGTTAGCCCTGGCTGCCTAAACCAGTGGTTCTCAAACTTCTCCTCGGGGAACCCCAGAAGTTCCATGTATTTGATCTATTCTAGAGGTACCTCACCTGATTCAACATGTCAACTAATCAACAAGTCATTGACTACATGAATCAGGTGAACTAGTTCAGGTCTCCAACATAATTGTTAATCTTCTGGGGGTTCCCGAGGAGAGGTTTGAGAACCACTGGCCTAAACAGCCAAATATTGGGATGTTGGTTTAGCGTTCAGTCAGAATACGGCATTAAGACATTTGGTATTTGTGCTATGCATCCTCAGAAAATATGCATATTTTAGCTATGAATAGACTTATTTTTGCTGAGCCAGATGTTCTTCTAAATTGTCATTACCTTGAACATTTTGGACTATTCTAACTTATATATGTTGTCTTTCCTATGAAACTTTGTTCAACTACAGAATGTTTTCCCATCTTGTCTCGCTTTTTGTCTCAGAAATCCCACTGGGCACAGACGTCAGTTCAACGTCTAGTTTTGATTATCATTTGGTTGTTGTCAACTAATGAATTCAACGTGAAATCAACACCATGTCAATGGATTTAGGTTAAACGTTGGGTGAAAAAAAAATCTGAAATGACCTTACATTGATGACTTTTTGCAAATCCAATCCGTTTTCCACGTCATTATAGCATTTTGGTGTTTAAATGACATGGAAACAACATTGATTCAACCGGTTTTTGCACAGTATCACTTTGTCTTGAATATGGATCAATGGTATGTGACTTAAACATAAACAGACTTGAATCCGAACCCACAACTTTATCTGGTCTGACGATCTGTTCACAACTGAAAAGCCTGTTAAGTTTTACAACCAGCATAGTCCTTTCCAAACAGCTCATATGCAGTGCACATGTAGGTCTACTATACTGTACTTCCAATGTCAAAATCAAATCAAATTTTATTTGTCACATACACATGGTTAGCAGATGTTAATGCGAGTGTAGCGAAATTGTGTGCTTCTAGTTCCGACAATGCAGTAATAACCAACGAGTAATCTAACCAAACAATTTCACAACAACTACCTTATACACACAAATGTAAAAGGATGAATATATGTAAATGAAAATATATGAATGAGTGATGGTACAGAACGGCATAGACAAGATGCAGTAGATTATATCGAGTACAGTATATACATATGAGATGCGTAATGTAGGGTATGTAAACATATACAAGTGGCATTGTTTAACATCTAGCGTCGAGCAATCCCGTATCCGGGAGCGTAATCATAGCCTCAAGCTCATTAGCATAATGCAACGTTAACTATTCATGAAAATCGCAAATGTAATGAAATAAATATATTGGCTCACAAGCTTAGCCTTTTGTTAACAACACTGTCATCTCAGATTTTCAAAATATGCTTTTCAACCATAGCTACACAAGCATTTGTGTAAGAGTATTGATAGCTAGCATAGCATTAAGCCTAGCATTCAGCAGGCAACATTTTCACAAAAACAAGAAAAGCATTCAAATAAAATCATTTACCTTTGAAGAACTTCGGATGTTTTCAATGAGGAGACTCTCAGTTAGATAGCAAATGTTCAGTTTTTCCAAAAAGATTATTTGTGTAGGAGAAATCGCTCCGTTTTGTTCTGTTTGGCTAAGAAAAAACCCTGAAAATTCAGTCATTACAACACCAAACTTTTTTCCAAATTAACTCCATAATATCAACAGAAACATGGCAAACGTTGTTTAGAATCAATCCTCAAGGTGTTTTTCACATATCTATTCGATTATAAATCATTCGTGGCAGTTGCCTTTCTCCTCTGAACCTAATGGAAAAGTGAACGCAGCTGGAGATTGCGCAATAATTTAGACGGAGAACACCAAGCGGACACCTGGTAAATGTAGTCTCTTCCAATGGTAAATGTAGTCAATCTTCCAATGATATGCCTACAAATACGTCACAATGCTGCAGACACCTTGGGGAAACGACAGAAAGTGTAGGCTCATTCCTAGCGCATTCACAGCCATATAAGGAGACATTGGAACACAGCACATTCAAAATCTGGGGCATTTCCTGTATGAAACTTCATGTTGGTTTCGCCTGTAGCATTAGTTCTGGGGCACTCACAGACAATATCTTTGCAGTTTTGGAAACGTCAGAGTGTTTTCTTTCCAAAGCTGTCAATTATATGCATAGTCGAGCATCTTTTCATGACACAATATCTTGTTTAAAACGGGAACGTTTTTTTATCCAAAAATTAAAAGAGCGCCCCCTATATCGAAGAAGTTAAAGTGGCTAGGGATACATGTATTACATAAAGATGGCAAGAAGCAATAGATGGTATAGAGTACAGTATATACATATGAGATGAGTAATGTAGGGTATGTAAACATTATATTAAGTGCCATTGTTTAAAGTGGCTAGTGATACATTTTTTACATACATTTTTCCATTGTTTAAGTGGCTGGAGTTGAGTCAGTATGTTGGCAGCAGCCACTCAATGTTAGTAGTGGCTGTTTAACAGTATGATGGCATTGAGATAGAAGCTGTTTTTCAGTCTCTCGGTCCCAGCTTTGATGCACCTGTACTGACCTCGCCTTCTGGATGATAGCGGTGTGAACAGGCAGTGGCTCGGGTGGTTGTTGTCCTTGGTGATCTTTATGGCCTTCCTGTGACATCGGGTGGTGTAGGTGTCAGGGCAGGTAGTTTGCCCCCGGTGATGCGTTGTGCAGACCTCACTACCCTTTGGTAGTGCGCCTTCTTCACCATGCTGTCTGTGTGGGTGGACCAATTCAGTTTGTCCGTGATGTGTACGCAGAGGAACTTAAAACTTACTACCCTCTCCACTACTGTCCCGTCGACAGTGTGGAGAAATTGAGCTAAATGCAGATTTGATGCATCCTCAAGAGAAGTCATTGCATTACTAAGCCCTTCAATAATATGGCATTCAAGAGTGAAAACATATGTTATCTGAAATATGTTGTTTGTGTAAAGGTTAAGAAATTATCACTTTTATGAGCCTAAAATTGCAAAACGCTATGTTTCTCACAGAGAAGAGCAATTAATATCAATAACATGGTTGTTTGACCAAATATCACATAGACCTACAGCACTCTCTGCTCCCACTTGTGGATGTGGAAGGGTACAATTACATAAATACCAACACACACACACACACACACAAATACACATACACACACATACACAGACACCGACACACACACATATATAGACACACACACAGACACATTCACAAGTTCTGCTGTCATATAAGCTTGCTGATCTTGGAGGAATTTTGCCTCTTATAGGCGGTCTGGTCGGAAGCGGTCAGCGATGAGATGGAAGACGAAACGTTTCAAATGAATGCCACATTTTGATGGAAAGAAACCACTAGGATGGCCCAAAAGTAAAGGTTACATTAGTACTGAAAGGGACCCAGGACAAACAACACATTGTGTCTAATTTGTTTTTTAAATATAAAATCGGATTTGGAATTTTGGGTCTGGTCCCAGCCTTCAACCAGCAGAGGCCTGTTTGTGTGTGTGCGTGTGTGTGTGCGTGTGTGTGTGTGTTTGTGTGAGAGTGCTCAAGAGAAGAATGGACTGTGTCTATGGAGAAAGATAATTGCATAATCTAAGTCAGTTGATTAAATTCTGGTTGAAAAATGTTGCGTTCGAGACCACCTAAAGTGAGACCGATTGAAGACAAAGACCAGAGCAAATTGAGTCCAAGTCAAGACCAAGACTGGGAGAGAGGCACGGGGTCCAAGACCAAGTCGAGACCGAGACCAGAAAAATGTGAGTCCAATTCAAGACCATGGTAGTAATTGTGTCAAATCGTCAATATGTGGTCTTGAGGCTGAGTGGTAGTCTACAACACTGGAGGAGGGTAGATGATGGTGATGGAGTCTACTGATGATCTTGTAGAGGGAAAGTCTGGAATCCAGCCAGAGTCTTACAGCCTATGGACTTCTCCTCTTCCACCCTGTGTAGCAGAGTTCAGAATAGTAGCCAGTCGTCCTCACTACAAGCCCTCTGACTCAGTACTGCTGTATTCCTCTTTCCTCTATCATTTCTCTCATGCTTCAGACGACTCCTCCAATGGTCAGGAACTGGTAGCCAAGTGAAACATGGTTCCATGGTTGCCATGACGCCATGAGTTCGCATAGGCAGAGAGCTCTGTAGACATTGTACATATTTGTTTTTAATTACATTTTTCAATAAACTTTTTTGGGGGGGTTTTATTAAATTAATAAGGGTTGATCTGAAATATCTGGTGGCAAACCACGGAGTTGCAGGCATAATGATGGCAAGTCCGTTTATTTGGCTTGGCTAGCTAACAAGCTAGCTAGTTAGATTTGCTCCAGAAACCAGCTTATGGTATTTCAATGATGCGTTCACATCACCTGCTTTTCGTTCCACCTATCCCGGTTCCTGGAAGGATGTGGACTGCAGTGTTTGGGAATGGTAGAGGCTCGCCTTGTAGGGGACTGTTCCAGACTGTCAAGGTGTGGTGGTCTTTTCTGGAGCTTTTAAGCCCTGCTTCCACTAGCACTTAAAATTAGGGCCAAATTAAGGTTGGCTAGAATGGAATTCTCAAATTAAAGCTTGGACAAGGAATCCCAGGCCAACACAGTCCAGTTTCACAACTGGTGCCAGCTCGATTAGAATTCGGCTGGTGACGCTGTTTCTATGAAACCACCAGCTGGTCACTAAACCCTTAATAAAAGTGTTTAATCAACAACAACAAAACATTGGTGCCAAAAAAAAGTTCAAACAAAAGTACAATATTTACAGATCTTTCTGCCTAAGCTTACTATTGGCGCCATGGCAAGAGGCATCTACAGAACACAGGCTACTTCAAAATAACAGGAGGAAATACACCGAAATCAGAGAATGAGTCCATTCTCAATGAAGAAAATACTGATTGTTATTTGTATTCGTTTTTAAATGTAGTTGTTTAGAAGAGAAACTTGAGTCAGGCACAAAATCAAAACAAATGTACAGAGGGGCCGCACGGGGAGCGTGGGCAAATCTGCATGACAGATGCAGATAAAGGATCCCTTGACAAGAGATTGACACAAACCTCAACCAATGAAAATTGGTCTGGTCTTGAGAGCGAGGTGGTCCAATGGAGTTCAGTGAGTGCTTGCAGTCTGAAGAAGAGGGTGGGGCATAAGCTCTCTAATTTGCACTAATGCACGCTTTTGCTGATCTCTTCCTGATCCAAAGCTCTTCCTGGCTTTGTCCATCATCCTCTGACTGTTATTTCTTGCTCCAATGTCAAGATTACTATAAGTTTTTGAACTTTAGAATGATCCACAGTCTGATACACAGGCTTGAACTGATGAGCAACTGCTTTAGGCCTGTTCTATTCTCACAACACAATATACACCCATTTTGAGCTTGTCACACATTGTCCTCAGCAATGTTTCAGTGTCGGGCCTCGACTTGTGTGTGTGTGTGTGTGTGTATGTGTGTGTGTGTAGGGGAGGGCTTGTGTGGTGTTACGTGTCTTTGTCATCACATGCATTCAGTTTCAGCATGTCCAAACACACACACACACCACTGCCAGCCTGCTCTCAAAGGAACTGAAGGCTATGCATTCCAACACAAGCAAATGCCACACAAAATGCAGACAATAGTTCTATAGTCCCGTAATTGCGACCATAATTGTGACTGCAGCCTTATTGATGAACACATTGTGACTTGTGTCCAGGCTGTTAGTGCTGGTGTTATGAGAGACTGAGAAAGACCATTGTTCTGGCCTGTGTGTGTTTGTGTCAGAAATGACAACAGGATGAATAGCTGAGAAACCAGATACTGTGAAGAGCTGGAATGTGAATGTGTGCACTGTGTGTGTGTGTGTGTGTATGTGTGTGTGTGTGTGTGTGTGTGTGTGTGTGTGTGTGTGTGTGTGTGTGTGTGTGTGTGTGTGTGTGTGTGTGTGTGTGTGTGTGTGTGTGTGTGTGTGTGTGTGTGTGTGTGTTCAAAAAATTGTTGGAGAGAGAAAAAGAGCGAAAGAAACAGAACGAAAGAAACTGAGCGGGAATGGGCCACCCTTTTCCTGTCTGCATTCCCTCTTTAGTTTGTGTCTCTTTTTCCTCAGTCCTGGGCTTGGGGGCTGTAGGGGAGGGATTATTGAGGGGGTAGGGGGGGCTGTAATTGTCTCAAGGTGTGGAGAGAACAGACCAGGCTGAGATTCTGCAGCTACGCTCCCTTCAGTGTGTGTGTGTGTGTGTGTGTGTGTTTGTGTGTGTGTGTGTGTGTGTGTGTGTGTGTGAGCGCGTGTGCGTGCGTAGATACGTGCATGCCTGCGTGTGTGTGTCCTGCATGTTGAAAGACAGGTAAAAATGTTGCGACTGGGAGAGGGAAAGGTTTTGAGGGGGACATAGAGAGGGAAAGCTTACATGAACCAAGCAAAGCTGAAAAGGCAAAAAGAGGCCGTTACATCACGTAAATAAGGACTTTTTCCTTGGAAGTTTTACTATTGTTCCATAGTGAGATAAATGAGGGACAGTAGAGAAAAAGAGAGGAGTAGGGGAGTAAGAATAATAGAGAGAAAAATGCAACAGTACATAAACCGAGTGGTGAGGATATTGACAGTAAACCTGTGATAATACACTAAGACTAAATCTAATTGGATAATGAAAAAAGAAATGTAAAAACAAAGAGATCGGACGAAAAGTGAGCCAGGGAAACAACAGAAACCAGGGAGGGAGGGAGGGAGGGAGGGAGGAGAACGGCAGAAGAAGTCTAGAAGGGGGAGTTAGTTCCCCACTGGGGGTTTCTTCAAGAGTTCATCTCTCTTAAACGAGGGAAGGGAAGGGAGAAGGGATGGGGGTGGAGTTGACCATATAGAATGCGTATAAAGTATCCAAAGTCACAGCACCAGAGTTAAGTTGGCTTGCGGGGGAAAATGTGGATTTAATGGGGCTGAAGTAGCCAGTAACCCCAGGGCTGGGCGAACCAACTGAATTGATTTGAATAAATGTAATTATAAAACAACACAAGCCAGATGAAGTGGAAGGAGAGAGTCCGAGAGGTGAAAACACAAACCCACAGGAGAGAGAGAGAAAGACAGAGAGAGAAGGGGAGGGGAGAGAGAGGGGAAGAGGGGGAGGTAGAGCAGGAGAGAGGCAGGGAGGGAGAATTATAGGTGACAGGTGAACGTACTGTACACACAGCTGACAACATGCTTGTGTTGATTTATGGAACATGCTCCTCTCTTAACATGTTATGAAAAAACTTCTGTATCAGTTAAAATGACTTTCCCTCTCTTTAACACATCACGGGTCAGCCACTACTTGGGTCAGTGGCTGAAACTTTGTCAGTAGCAGTTTAGTCTACGTTGCTGCTGTGCTTTTTGATGTGTTTGGTCAAACCCTTTGTTGTGTTTGAAGTTGGTAATCAGAGAGGAAGTGAACGACACAGTGTGTACTAGTATGGGCAGCAATAACGAGACCTGAGACTCATTCCAATAAAAGCAGGGCATAATTAAGGAGTTTAGAATGAGAGAGTGAGGCGAAAACAAAGAGAGAGGTAAGGGAGAACGAGACTGTGTGTGTGCAGCATAGCAGTTAAGAGTGTTGGTCTAGTAACTGAACGATCACTGGTTCAAATCCAAGAGCTGATGATGAAAAATCTGTTAATGTGCCCTTGAGCAAGGCACTTAACCCTAATTGCTCCTGTAAGTCACTCTGGATAAGAGTGTCTGCTAATGACTACTGTGTGTGTGTGAAATAGTGAGGAGAGATGAGATGAGATGGGATGGGAAGGGTGGAACATTTATGATAGTCAACCAGAGAACAAAGGAAAAGCATAATTTTATTTTAACAAGTCAGTTAAGAACAAATTCTTAGTTTTGATGATGGCCTAAGAACAGTGGGTTATAACTGCCTGTTCAGGGGTGGAAAGACAGACTTGTACCTTGTCAGCTCGGGGATATGAACTTGCAACCTTTCAGTTATTAGTCCAACACTCTAACCACTAGGCTACCCTGCCACACCTATGATATAGAAATTAGGAGTAAATATCAGATTGCCACCTTAAAATGACAGTCAGGCTGTAAGCTATGGTCATCATGGGAAGTTGTTGCATAATCCACTTACTTGGGAAAGTTGCACAATACTGTGTAATTCATTAAACCCCCTCTCTGGGTCATCAGGTTGAACTGTGTGTGTGTGGTTTCCTCCCCACGGCAATGTCATCTGAAGTCTCTGTGGTGCCTTCACCCTACATGCAGTGACCATCAGAAATGATCCATCTGTCACTTAATGCAAGCTAAGTGTGGTACACTCAGTCTCAGCATTAATTTACAATAAGATGGCACTCTTCTCTTATTAACATTGTGTTTTGACTCAGTACATGTGCCCTCCCTTTGGAACACTATGAAGTGGTGTTTGGGAACAGGGAGCCTCAAGTCTGTGTGGGTCTCAACTTCCGGACTAGTCTCTGTGCTGTTGTGCTGTTTGTTACTACTTGGCTATCTGCCAAACTTTTCAGTTTTTACCTTTAATACATTTACGAGCATTTTAGTTTTTGTCCTCGCTCAACTTTTTTCATGCAACTTTTTCACCCCTTTATCTAGACATTGTTCTACAGGACCTTCACCAGCCGAAAAAAGAAAAGTAGTAACATTAACACTATGCCATCTACTGTGATTGCAGTCACTGTACTCATAATATACAGCAGAACTATCGCCTTATGGGGAGGATAGCCGTGTTGCAAGCCCAGCTTCAGATGCAATCGTTAGTCAAAGGCAATTTAAGTGTAGGAAAGGATGAACCAGAGTCTGTGCCACCAGTAAGTACAGATGGTAATATAAACTCCCCCATACAGTCCCCGCAATCTGACTATTTTCTCTAGGCTTCTGGAAAGAAAAGCTGTTGGCATGCTCTACCTGTGTCGCTCATTCAGCCGACAGAAACCGGTTCTCCCTATTAAGCAACGAGTCGGAGTCAGAGGTCGAGCCTTCTCAGGTCTGAGCCCCGAAGCCTCCCACAATTAGCTCGGACAAATTGAAAACCCTAGTCATTGGCGACTCCATTACCCGCAATATTAGTCTTAAAAAGAATCATTCAGCGATCATACACTGTTTACCAGCGGGCAGGGCTACCGACGTAAAGGCTAATCTGAAGATGGTGCTGGCTGAGGCTAAAACTTGTGAGTGTAGATAGTTTAGGGATATTGTTATCCACGTTGGCACTAGCGATGTTAGGATGAAACAGTCAGAGGTCACCAAGTGCAACATAGCTTCCATGTGTAAATCAGCTAGAATGTGTCGGCATCGAGTAATTGTCTCTGGCCCCCTCCCAGTTAGGGGGAGTGATGAGCTCTACAGCAGTCTCACAACTCAATTGCTGGATTAGAAACTGTTTTCTGCCCCTCCCAAAAGATAGAATTTGTAGATAATTGGCCCTCTTTCTTGGACTCACCCACAAACAGGACCAAGCCTGGCCTGTTGAGGAGTGACGGACTCCATCCTAGCTGGAGTGGTGCTCTCATCTTACCTATGAACATAGACAGGGCTCTAACTCCTCTAGCTCCACAATGAGGTAGGGTGCATGCCAGGCAGCTTAGTGGAGTCTGCCACCGTGTCTGTGCCTCGATCTAGGTTGGGCAAAACAAAACATGGTGGTGTTCACCTTAGCAATCTCACTGGAATAAAGACCTCCTCCATTCCTGTCATTATTAAAAGAGATTGTGATATCTCACATCTCAAAACAGGGCTACTTAATGTTAGATCCCTCACTTCCAAGGCAGTTATAGTCAATGAACTAATCACTGATCATAATCTTGATGTGATTGGCCTGACTGAAACATGGCTCAAGCATGATGAATTACGGTGTTAAATGAGGCCTCTCCTCCTGGTTACACTAGTATATATCCCCCCGCGCATCCCGCAAAGGCGGAGGTGTTGCTAACATTTATGACAGCAAATTTCAATTTACAAAAAAAAGTCATGAAATCTATGTAGCCAACTCAATTATTTTTTATAGCTCCTGATTACAGGCCTCCTGGGCCTTATACAGCATTCCTCACTGAGTTCCCTGAGTTCCTATCAGAACTTGTAGTCATGGCAGATAATAAAAATATAAAAAATCTATTTGGTATTTTTTTTAATTCACATGGAAAAGTCCACAGACCAACTCCAAAAGGCTTTTGGAGTCATCATCGACTCAGTGGGTTTTGTCCAACATGTCTCATTGCCACCTGCTCATTGCCACAGTCATACTCTGGATCTAGTTTTGTCCCATGGAATAAATATTGTGGATTAAAATGTTTTTCCTCATAATCCTGGACTATCGGACCACCATTTTATTGCATTTGCAATTGCAACAAATGTAATTTAACCTTGCATAATACCCTAGATGCAGTCGCACCCCTAAAAACAAAAAAACATTTGTCACAAGAAATTTGCTCCCTGGTATACAGAAATACCCGACCCCTGAAGGAAGCTTCCAGAAAATTGGAAGGTAAATGGTGCTCTTCCAAACTGGAAGTCTTCCCTACTAGCTTGGAAAGACAGTACTGTGCAATATCGAAGCACCCTCACCGCTGCTCGATCATCCTATTTTTCCAACCTAATTGAGGAGAATAAGAACAATCCAACATAAAAAAATTGTAATGTCGCAAGGCTAACTAAAAAGCAGCATTCAATAAGAGAGAATAACCTTCACTTCAGCTGTGATAAATTCATTAACTTATTCGATGAAAAGATCATGATCATTAGAAAGCAAATTACGGACTCCGCTTTTAATCTGCTTATTTCTCCAGAGCTCAGTTGTCCTGAGTCTGCACAACACTGCCAGGACCTGGGATCAATGGAGACACTCACATTTTTTTTTTTAAATCTCTTGACACATTCATGAAAATAGTCATGGCCTTTAACCTCTTGAAACTCTAGGGGCGCAATTTAATTTTTGGATGAAAAACGTTCCCGTTTTAAACAAGATATTTTGTCACAAAAAGATGCTCGACTATGCATATAATTGGTAGCTTTGGAAAGAAAACACTCTGACGTTTCCAGAACTGCAAAGATATTTTCTGTGCGTGCCCTAGAACGTGAGCTTCAGGCAAAACCAAGATGAGACGGCATCCAGGAAATGAGCAGGATTTTTGAGGCTCTGTTTTCCATTGTCTCCTTATATGGCTGTGAATGCGAGAGGAGTAAGTCTGCCCTTTCTGTCGTTTCCCCAAGGTGTCTGCAGCATTGTGACGTATTTGTAGGCATATCATTGGAAGATTGACCATAAGAGACCACATTTACCAGGTGTCCGCCCGGTGTCCTGCGCCGAAATTGGTACGCAAAAGTCAGCTGCAAGTATTTTTCCACAGAATTCAGAGAAGAATGCAGGCTTCCACGAACGATATATCAATGAAGAGATATGTGAAAAAACACCTTGAGGATTGATTCCAAACAACGTTTCGGTCGATATTATGGAGTTAATTCGGAAAAAGTTTGACGTTGTAGGTGACTGAATTTTCGGTTCGTTTCGGTAGCCAAATGTGATGTACAAAACGATTTCTCCTACACACAGACGCTTTCAGTAAAAACTGCGCATTTGGTATGTAACTGAGAGTCTCCTCATTGAAAACATCCGAAGCTCTTCAAAGGTAAATGATTTTATTTATTTGGTTATCTGGTTTTTGTGAAAATGTTGCGTGCTAAATGCTACTCAAAATGCTAAGCTAGCTTAGCATACTCTTACACAAATTAGTCAATTGCTATGGTTTAAAAGCATATTTTGAAAATCTGAGATGACAGTGTTGTTAAGAAAAGGCTAAGCTTGAGAGCAGGCGCATTATATTCATTTTATTTGCGATTTTCAGAAATCGTTAACGTTGCGTTATGCTAATGAGCCTGAGGCTTTAGTCACGATCCCGGATCCGGGATGGGGAGTTTCAAGAGGCTAAACCATCAAGCTATATACTGGACCCTATTCCAACTAAACTACTAAAAGAGCTACTTCCTGTGCTTGGCCCTCCTTTGTTGAACATAATAAACAGCTCTCTATCCACCGGATGTGTACCAAACTCACTAAAAGTGGCAGTAATAAAGCATCTCTTGAAAAAGCCAAACCTTGACCTGGAAAATGTAAAAAAAATATTGGTTTATATCGAATCTCACATTCCTCTCAACATTTTTTGAAAAAGCTGTTGACATTTACTCCTGAGGTACTGACGTGTTGCACCCTCTACAACCACTGTGATTATTGTTTGACCCTGCTGGTCATCTATGAACGTTTGAACATCTTGAAGAACAATCTGGCCTTAAATGGCCACGTATTCTTATAATCTCCACCCGGCACAGCCAGAAGAGGACTGGTGACCCTCAGAGCCTGGTTCCTCTCGAGGTTTCTAATCTCCATCCGGCACAGCCAGAAGGGGACTGGACACCCCTCAGAGCCTGGTTCCTCTCGAGGTTTCTAATCTCCACCCGGCACAGCCAGAAGGGGACTGGACACCCCTCAGAGCCTGGTTCCTCTCGAGGTTTCTAATTTCCACCCGGCACAGCCAGAAGAGGACTGGACACCCCTCAGAGCCTGGTTCCTCTCGAGGTTTCTAATCTCCACCCGGCACAGCCAGAAGGGGACTGGACACCCCTCAGAGCCTGGTTCCTCTCGAGGTTTCTAATCTCCACCCGGCACAGCCAGAAGAGGACAGGACACCCCTCAGAGCCTGGTTCCTCTCGAGGTTTCTAATCTCCACCCGGCACAGCCAGAAGGGGACTGGTGACCCCTCAGAGCCTGGTTCCTCTCGAGGTTTCTAATCTCCACCCGGCACAGCCAGAAGAGGACTGGTGACCCTCAGAGCCTGGTTCCTCTCGAGGTTTCTAATCTCCACCCGGCACAGCCAGAAGGGGACTGGACACCCCTCAGAGCCTGGTTCCTCTCGAGGTTTCTAATCTCCACCCGGCACAGCCAGAAGGGGACTGGTGACCCCTCAGAGCCTGGTTCCTCTCGAGGTTTCTAATCTCCACCCGGCACAGCCAGAAGAGGACTGGACACCCCTCAGAGCCTGGTTCCTCTCGAGGTTTCTAATCTCCACCCGGCACAGCCAGAAGGGGACTGGACACCCCTCAGAGCCTGGTTCCTCTCGAGGTTTCTAATCTCCACCCGGCACAGCCAGAAGGGGACTGGACACCCCTCAGAGCCTGGATCCTCTCGAGGTTTCTAATCTCCACCCGGCACAGCCAGAAGGGGACTGGTGACCCCTCAGAGCCTGGTTCCTCTCGAGGTTTCTAATCTCCACCCGGCACAGCCAGAAGAGGACTGGTGACCCCTCAGAGCCTGGTTCCTCTCGAGGTTTCTAATCTCCACCCGGCACAGCCAGAAGGGGACTGGTGACCCCTCAGAGCCTGGTTCCTCTCGAGGTTTCTAATCTCCACCCGGCACAGCCAGAAGAGGACTGGACACCCCTCAGAGCCTGGTTCCTCTCGAGGTTTCTAATCTCCACCCGGCACAGCCAGAAGGGGACTGGACACCCCTCAGAGCCTGGTTCCTCTCGAGGTTTCTAATCTCCACCCGGCACAGCCAGAAGGGGACTGGACACCCCTCAGAGCCTGGATCCTCTCGAGGTTTCTAATCTCCACCCGGCACAGCCAGAAGGGGACTGGTGACCCCTCAGAGCCTGGTTCCTCTCGAGGTTTCTAATCTCCACCCGGCACAGCCAGAAGAGGACTGGTGACCCCTCAGATCCTGGTTCCTCTCGAGATTTCTAATCTCCACCCGGCACAGCCAGAAGAGTACTGGACACCCCTCAGAGCCTGGTTCCTCTCGAGGTTTCTAATCTCCACCATGCACAGCCAGAAGAGGACTGGACACCCCTCAGAGCCTTGTTCCTCTCGAGGTTTCTAATCTCCACCCGGCACAGCCAGAAGGGGACTGGTGACCCCTCAGAGCCTGGTTCCTCTCGAGGTTTCTAATCTCCACCCGGCACAGCCAGAAAGGGACTGGTGACCCCTCAGAGCCTGGTTCCTCTCAAGGTTTCTAATCTCCACCCTGCACAGCCAGAAGGGGACTGGACACCCCTCAGAGCCTGGTTCCTCTCGAGGTTTCTAATCTCCACCCGGCACAGCCAGATGAGGACTGGACACCCCTCAGAGCCTGTTTCCTCTCTAGGTTTCTAATCTCCACCCTGCAAAGCCAGAAGGGGACTGGACACCCCTCAGAGCCTGGTTCCTCTCGAGGTTTCTAATCTCCACCCGGCACAGCCAGAAGAGGACTGGACACCCCTCAGAGCCTGGTTCCTCTCGAGGTTTCTTATCTCCACCCGGCACAGCCAGAAGGGGACTGGTGACCCCTCAGAGCCTGGTTCCTCTCGAGGTTTCTAATCTCCACCCGGCACAGCCAGAAGAGGACTGGACACCCCTCAGAGCCTGGTTCCTCTCTAGGTTTCTAATCTCCACCAGGCACAGTTAGAAGAGGACTGGACACCCCTCAGAGCCTGGTTCCTCTCTAGGTTTCTAATCTCCACCCGGCACAGCCAGAAGGGGACTGGTGACCACTCAGAGCCTGGTTCCTCTCGAGGTTTCTAATCTCCACCCGGCACAGCCAGAAGAGGACTGGACACCCCTCAGAGCCTGGTTCCTCTCGAGGTTTCTAATCTCCACCCGGCACAGCCAGAAGGGGACTGGTGACCCCTCAGAGCCTGGTTCCTCTCGAGGTTTCTAATCTCCACCCGGCACAGCCAGAAGAGGACTGGACACCCCTCAGAGCCTGGTTCCTCTCGAGGTTTCTAATCTCCACCCGGCACAGCCAGAAGGGGACTGGACACCCCTCAGAGCCTGGTTACTCTCGAGCTTTCTAATCTACACCCGGCACAGCCAGAAGAGGACTGGACACCCCTCAGAGCCTGGTTCCTCTCTAGTTTTCTAATCTCCACCCGGCACAGCCAGAAGAGGACTGGACACCCCTCAGAGCCTGTTTCCTCTCTAGGTTTCTAATCTCCACCCTGCAAAGCCAGAAGGGGACTGGACACCCCTCAGAGCCTGGTTCCTCTCAAGCTTTCTCATCTCCACCCGGCACAGCCAGAAGAGGACTGGACACCCCTCAGAGCCTGGTTCCTCTCAAGGTTTCTAATCTCCACCCGGCACAGCCAGAAGAGGACTGGACACCCCTCAGAGCCTGGTTCCTCTCGAGGTTTCTAATCTCCACCCGGCACAGCCAGAAGAGGACTGGACACCCCTCAGAGCCTGGTTCCTCTCAAGGTTTCTAATCTCCACCCGGCACAGCTAGAAGGGGACTGGTGACCCCTCAGAGCCTGGTTCCTCTCGAGTTCCTCTCGGGTTTCTAATCTCCACCCGGCACAGCCAGAAGAGGACTGGACACCCCTCAGAGCCTGGTTCCACTCTAGGTTTCTAATCTCCACCCGGCACAGCCAGAAGGGGACTGGACACCCCTCAGAGCCTGGTTCCTCTCAAGCTTTCTAATCTCCACCCGGCACAGCCAGAAGGGGACTGGACACCCCTCAGAGCCTGGCTCCTCTCTAGTTTTCTAATCTCCACCCGGCACAGCCAGAAGTGGACTGGACGACGCTCAGAGCCTGGTTCATCTCGAGGTTTCTAATCTCCACCCGGCACAGCTAGAAGGGGACTGGTGACCCCTCAGAGCCTGGTTCCTCTCGTAGTTTCTAATCTCCACCCGGCACAGCCAGAAGGGGACTGGACACCCCTCAGAGCCTGGTTCCTCTCTAGGTTTCTAATTTCCACCCGGCACAGCCAGAAGAGGACTGGACACCCCTCAGAGCCTGGTTCCTCTCGAGGTTTCTAATCTCCACCCGGCACAGCCAGAAGGGGACTGGACACCCCTCAGATCCTGGTTCCTCTCAAGGTTTCTAATCTCCACCCGGCACAGCCAGAAGGGGACTGGTGACCCCTCAGAGCCTGGTTCCTCTCGACGTTTCTAATCTCCACCCGGCACAGCCAGAAGAGGACTGGACACCCCTCAGAGCCTGGTTCCTCTCGAGGTTTCTAACCTCCACCCGGCACAGCCAGAAGGGGACTGGACACCCCTCAGAGCCTGGTTCCTCTCTAGGTTTCTAATCTCCACCCGGCACAGCCAGAAGGGGACTGGTGACCCCTCAGAACCTGGTTCCTCTCGAGGTTTCTAATTTCCACCCGGCACAGCCAGAAGAGGACTGGACACCCCTCAGAGCCTGGTTCCTCTCGAGGTTTCTAATCTCCACCCGGCACATCCAGAAGAGGACTGGACACCCCTCAGAGCCTGGTTCCTCTCGAGGTTTCTAATCTCCACCCGTCACAGCCAGAAGTGGACTTTGGACCCCTCCGAGCCTGGTTCCTCTCGAGGTTTCTAATCTCCACCCGGCACAGCCAGAAGAGGACTGGACCCCCCTCAGAGCCTGGTTCCTCTCTAGGTTTCTAATCTCCACCCGGCACAGACAGAAGGGGACTAGACACCCCTCAGAGCCTGGTTCCTCTCGAGGTTTCTAATCTCCACCCGTCACAGCCAGAAGGGGACTTTTGACCCCTCCGAGCCTGGTTC